>NC_041226.1:16278733-16330392 GCF_002837175.3 Physeter macrocephalus | reverse complement strand
TGGGATCTTCCCGGACCGGGGCACGAACCCGTGTCCCCTGCATCGGCAGGCGGACTCCCAACCACTGCGCCACCAGGGAAGCCCTATCTTCACTCTTTGTGACTTTCTTTCAAACCCTTTTTATCTTTTCCTTCGTTTCTTTTTTATTTTAGAAAAATTTCCTTCTTCACCTGTTGTTTCTCTTAAGATATTATCTGTTGTGTTTATTCCTCTTGTGTTTGTCTAGTATAGTCTTTCTTTCAGAAATGATTAAAAAAATCCTTTCCTGAGTCCTGTCACCTCATTTCTGATTTATGTTGCCCTTTCACAGCTTCTCTCATTTTATTAACACCTATTAGCTCATTTTGAAATAAAAGGTAAACTTTTGATGTGATCTATGAGCATGTCTTTCTGGCGTGCTTTCATTATCTATAATGTTATTCTGCTCTTGATTTTCTTTTTTCTTGTAATAACTTCGTGTGGGATTTGACCTTGATACTTGCTCTTGCTAATTTTCGTGTGAAATTGGTTTTCTTGAAGTTCCAGAGGAAGGCCTAGTTCAAGGCGACTCCTCTCACTCCACAAGCTCACTCTTCTGCTGTGTGCATGCAGCGTGAAAAAGGGAGGTGGCTTGCTGTCTGTGATTTCCTGACCCCGTTCCCATCCCGTTTTCAGCTGGACCTTGTCCCCTTCCTCTGTTATCTCTACCTTGCTCAGTTGCTGATTCCTGTCTCAGTAGTTTCTCCCCAGCGTTGGCTCCCGTCCTGGAAGGGAAGCCAGGAGGTTCACTTTCAAGGGCTGTTTACAGGCCCTTCCTGAGGACCCCTTGTACCCACTTCCTATGGAAGTGGGCAAAGCCCTACCCGTTTTAGTTACTGCCCTCAAGTTGGCCCATCTGCTTTCAAGGGACTCCTGTGGGCTCTTTCAGGGGCTCTTATTCTCAGACCTATCAGTTGCCCTGTTGCCTCCCTTTTCTTTTTCCTGCCTCAGAGCTGATATCATGCAGGTCTTGTGGCTCTTGCTGGTTTGTCCCCACTTGCTTGTACCTTGGGGTTTTTGTGGATATCTTGTCACTTAGTTTTTTAGTATATGCTGGCTGTGGGGTTTTGGTCTTGAGATCTAGTTGCCCCATTTTTATGTCGGGATTTGGAGAGATTCAAAACCTTTGCTGCCATAGCCACCACCTTCCCAGAATCCTCTGTTCCCATAGAATTCCAGCATCTTAGCATTAGAGGGGTTCTGACTATCCAGAAAAGGAATCATCTCAGGGCTAGTGACTAGATTTGGGACAAGGGTTATGAGAACTCAGGTTTCCTGATTTGCAGATGAGTGTGGTCTGCTACATCACGGCCGCTCACTGCCACCCTGAAGGTGCTATCACTGTCCTCTTTCAGTGACTTTTGTAGTCATCCTTCTGTGTGACACTTTTGGAGATGACATGGAGCAGTGAGCTAATTTTGCATTATTAGTGTTCCTTTTTCTGAATGTTGCCATACTAACTTGGTGTTCAAAATAACGTTTTTCTTAATTTATGAAATGTTATTCTGTTTCAGTGTAATTTTCATGGAGTTGCATAGGTCAGAGGAGTGTACACAAGCATTGGGCTCTCGTGCAGGTCATTGATTTATTCAGCAGATGGTCCTTGCTCTCTGTGTGAGCCCTGCATCAGATGTTTTGGATTTGTTGTAGTGCGCCAGACAGACAGGCAAGTAGGCTCTCTACCCGGTGAGAAATGCCACGTTAGGGGAAAATAGCGGCTGCAACAGGAACACAAAGCATGGCCCCTGACTTCTGATGGGGTCAGGGAGGGCTTGTGAGCAGAAGTAATGAAGTCAGGGCCTGAAAGTTGAGCAGGCACCAGCCGGTGACCCGTAGGGTTAAGAGGATCCAGGTAGAGGGAACAGAATATGCAAAGTGCGGAGTGAAGAATATTGGAACAGAAAATTCAAGAATGTGTTAACAGTTACTGAAGCTAATCACCAAAGTAATGACTGAAAGTCAGTAAGAAAAAAATGCTATAAAATTGGCTTAGGAGAGTATCCCATGGTTTTAAAACAGATGCCGTTTTCTTTTAAACGTGGAGTCGAAATTTGACTATGAATGAGTTAGAGGGATAGAAGGTTCTATAAACTGGCAGATAAAATAATAGGATGGGCACATGCGTCTGTTTTGCATTTGTACATATATTGCTTTAACTTTTTTTGTGGGTAGTTTCTCCACCCATTTTTTGGATAGTTGGCTAATACCAAATTTTAGAATAATAATAGAAATAGAAGTGAGGAAACTTTTGTTTGTGTTTTATAATTACTTAAAATGTTTTATAGGTACTTCTTCCAAGGTACTAAAATATTTGTATTTATTGTTTATGGACTGTAAGCGGTAAGGGCTAATTTATGTATTCTATGTAGACTATTATTTTTAGCAAACTTTTTCTATGAAAATATAATATAGTAAATAAAGTGATTTGCCATGTAAAAATTTTAAAGTGTTGCCTTACTAGTTTTCTTTACACGTAGGTAGAAGAAATCTAGGAACAGTTTGTACATGCAAAGTAAAAATCTAAGCATGTAAAGTGTCTGCGTTTTAGTTTTGAAAACGAGGTTGGTGTGTGATTTGCCCTCCATTTTAATGTTAGAATTGCCTTAGTTTCAGAGCTGGTGCCCAGAGTTTCCCACAAAATGTTTCCTGCATCTGCTGGCTGTTGCTGATAAGAATCCAGTGTTTAAGCCTTTTGTTTATCTAAGGAAATTCCTGTTAGGTGTGTTCCCCTTTGTTTTCGGTAGTAGCCCAGTGAGTCGGCCATAAGAATTGTACACAACACTCTATTCTTTTAGCAAAATCCTTTTACAGATGGGGGATACTTTCCTGCATGGAATTAAGATGGGCACCAGCCCGTCAGAACCTGTTAACCACTGTTCTGTATGGATTGAAAGAGTTTTCAATTAATGATAAGCTGCTTAATTGGTTTTTAAAAATAACATTTGTGGATATCAGTTAGGTGATATTCTGCACTGCAAGTATATTTTTGGTAATTTGAAATACATGAATTATACATATGTCTAAGTTTGAAGAGGCCTTTGAAGTGGATATTCATTGTAGTAAATTGAACAATTGATGGGTTTTATTTAGATATGTTTTGGTGGTATGTTTTTCTTTTGTGATAGCAACTCTATAGTCAAGGCTACAAGTATAATCTGTGTAATATTCAGAGGCTGAGGTTTATGGTTTCAGTTAAATCGCACCTGCTATTAAAGCCAAAATGGTTGGGCCCAAAGAAGTATTCCTGCAGTTGCGTGTTACCATTTTCAGCCGGGAAAGCTTTACAACATCTTTGATTCTTGAGCTCCTATCTAGAAATGGTTTTGGGGAAAACCAGTGACAAATTTTCTTACTTGTGTCAAAGAACAGTAAATAATATTTTCTGAACTATTACTTATGTCAGCTTTTGTTTGTTTAATCAATAACTGTTTCCTCTTTGAAAATTTGAAAAATTGTTTTTTGCAGTTTGTTTTGGAAATTTTATGGTTTATTCCTAGAATAAGGTAGATTTAGTACTTGTATAAATACTCATATAAATAAATTGATATTTGTAAGAAAATTTCGTACATTTTTATCATAGGGAAGAAAACAGAGTGCTTCATTGCTTTAAAACATCTAAATTCTTTAGACAGATTCCAATAAAAGCTCATTTCTCATTTTAGGCCTTCGAAGACCTCAGCAAGCTAATGGTCAAGGTATATGTCATTTACATCTATTAAATTCATACCAATTATGATACACTTTTGAAAATACATTTTGTTAGCAGACACTTTGGGGACATTATTTCTTTTCAGTCTTTTACTGTTCTCTTGACAGGCTAAGGAAATGGTGGAGTTATCAAAATCCATTGCTAATAAGATTAAAGACAAGCAAGGTGACATCACAGAAGATGAGGTAAATAGATTGCTTTTTTAAGGCATTAGAAACTAGATTACACAAATAATGCATGGACATTTTGGTGGTTTACCAGCTTGCTTTCTTAATGTAGTGTTTGATTTCTTTTAGGACTTGAAGATATATGAGAATACTAAAGAAAAAGTCAACCATAAAAACTTTGTTAGTTCTAGCAGGATTAAAGGATATTTCAATACCTTTTCCTGGAGTGTAGAAAACAGAGGTATTAAAATATGTAAGAAGTGATTGTTTTAGACATTTCCATAATTTTGATATGTTTTATTTAAATTTGTTTACAGTCTGGTCACAGCCATTTTCCTTTCGAAGTTTTTGGTTGTATCACTTGGTTGGCATTAAACAGAGCATAGTTGTCATCTAAGTCTCCACTGCCACCAAAATTGTGGGGGAAACGGAGTATAAGATACTAAGACAGGAGAAGGAAGAATAATAATTAGATTTATGCAGGGAAGTACTAGAAATCCACTCTTACATAGTTCACAGTATAGAAACACAGTAGAAGAGATGGGTAGATATAGAAATAATGGAGTAGAACTGAATGTCTGATGGAAGGATTTTATTCATTGGGTGGAGAGACTTATTCTGCATAGTCTTTTTGTGCATTTTCTCCTCTCATTATAGACCATCAGGTTTAAATCCTATTTGCTGAGCATGGGAATAGCTAACCCGGTTACCAGGGAGACCTACGGCTCGGCCACACAGTACCACATGCAGCTGGCCAAACAGCTGGCTGGAATATTGCAGGCGCCTTTGGAGGTAAAAACAAAACCTTAAATGGTCTCTTTAAATTGTGTTCAATTATTTCTGTGCCATCAGAAATCTTAAGAGCATAACTCCGTTCACGATATGGTTACTATTCAACCAACATGTTATTTTTCCTTTTGGTAATATTAAACTAGTTCATTGATTCTTTGTCAATAATCTAAATTGTTTTTAATTTCCATTTCAGATATCTAAATCTATTTGATATAATTTTTTCTTATCTCTTGTTTTCAAAAGGAAATATAGAATCTGTATATATTTTCATATATTGTGTACTATTAATAATTTCATAATACAGTTTCATCTTCTAGTCATTATTCAGGCAATCAAAGCTTTATTAAAACATTTGTATTAAGAAATATTTCAAACATATGACAAAATAGAATAGTGTAATGAATCCCTATGTGCCCATCATCCAGCTTCATCCGTAAGCCAGCCTCCACTTAACATTGTTTTGTTTTTTTTTTTGTGGTAAGCGGGCCTCCCTCTGCTGTGGCCTCTCCCGTTGCGGAGCACAGGCTCCGGACGCGCAGGCTCAGCGGCCATGGCTCACGGGCCCAGCCGCTCCGCGGCATGTGGGATCCTCCCAGATCGGGGCGCGAACCCGGTTCCCCTGCAGCGGCAGGCGGACGCGCAACCACTGCGCCACCAGGGAAGTCCTTCTTAACATTGTTTTAAAGGAGATCCCAGACATCACATCACTTTATCTGTAAACATTTCAGTATGTAATTATAGTGATAAAGACACCTTTAAATGTAATTATAATCCCCTTTCACATGTAAAGATTAAAAAATAATTTTTTAATATTATCAGATACCTAACTAGTGTTCACATTTTCTCTTATAGTCGATTTGTTCAAACCAGGATACATTGCAAATGTTTGACTTCTCTCCCAAGTTTTTTGTTTTTTAAAATTCTATGGGTTGTCCCTTCTCCCATACAGTAAATTTTTATTTACTGAAGAAACTAGTAGTTTGTCTTATAGAGTGTCTCAGAGTCTGGATTTTGCTAATTTATAAGTCACCATGCTTCCCTGTCCTGTGTAGTCTCTGTAAACTGGTAGTTATATCTAGAAGTTCTTTCTTTTTTTTTTTTTTTTCTGACAAGAATATCTTATGGACGGTGTTGAGCATTTCCATCAGGAGGTATAAAATATCTGATTGTCTTTTTTTTGTGATGTTAACAGCCACTGACAATCATTATCTAGATCTGTTAACTTCATTAGGGGTTGCAAAATGGTGATATTATTATTTAATTCTATAATTTCTTCAGTTATTAGCTGGAATAACTTAAAGCATTTAAATACACTTTTTGAAGGGACTTCCCTGGTGGTGCAGTGGTTAAGAATCCGCCTGCTAATGCAGGGGACATGGGTTGGAGCCCTGGTCTGGGAAGATCCCACATGCCGTGGAGCAGCTAAGCCCGTGAGCCACAACTACTGAGCCCACGTGCCACAACTCCTGAAGCCCGCGCTCCTAGAGCCCATGCTCCACAACAAGAGGAGCCACCACAATGAGAAGCCTGCATACCTTCTCACTAGAGAAGACACTTTCTACACTAGACACTTAGACACTTCTCACTAGACACTTTCTCACTAGAGAAAGCCTGCGCGCAGCAACAAAGACAAAAAAAAAAAAAAAAAAAAAAAAAAAAGATAAATAAATAAATACACTGTTTGAAACATGGTGTACAACCCCTCTTTTCATTTAAGTAAATGTTAAAACAGTAATAATGACAGTAAAGTCCAAATATGGAATTTGAAGTGCCTCGTGGTATCTGAATAGGTTCCCTGTGTGTAAATATAGTTTTCAAAAGCTTCTTAAGAGATTTTATGATTTCTGATTTCACTCTGATTATGATTTCTGTTAAGAAATGCTAACTGGTCCTAATTATAATGCTTCTTTTTATTCTATATTTTAACAGGAACGAGGGGGAATAATGTCACTCACGGAGGTGTACTGTTTAGTAAACCGAGCCCGAGGAATGGAAGTAAGAATAGACTATTTAGATATTCTTTTAGCTAAATATAGACTCGATATAATACAAATTCCCCTACAGTGAATACAATTTGAGGAAGGGTTGTGAATATCAAAACTATTTTGAGAAGCAGTGTGGCGCAGTGAAAAGAATACTGCCCTGGGATCTAGGAGATAAATTCTGTTCCTGGTTTTGCTGAATGCCCTTGAGTAGCTTCCTTAACCTCTCTGGAGCTCAGGGCTTTTTGACCTTTAAAATAGGGTTTGGGGCTTCCCTGGTGGTGCAGTGGTTGAGAGTCCGCCTGTCGATGCAGGGGACATGGGTTCGTGCCCCGGTCTGGGAAGATCCCACATGCCGCCGAGCGGCTGGGCCCGTGAGCCATGGCCGCTGAGCCTGCGCGTCCGGAGGCTGTGCTCCGCAGCGGGAGAGGCCACAGCAGTGAGAGGCCCGTGTAACGCAAAAAAAAAAAAAAAAAAAAAATAGGGTTTGGACCGAATGATACCTTAAAGCTCTGAGCATCCGTGTTTGTATTGTGATGAACAAGGTTGTGCGCGATGCCCTTCTCTGGGATAGTTAACTGTTTTGAGTGAACCTGGCTGGACTCAGGTTGTCTGTAGGTAATACAGAAAGAAAGCCACCCTGCCTCTTTGGCTCAGAATCAGCAGCGGCTATACTTCAGCTCTCACTGCCTGTTCACACCCAGCTGTCTTTGGCCTCCAAGGGTCTGTCTGTGCACTCTCTGTGCCCTTGAAGTAGAACACAGTTTTGTGGTGTCAGCAGTCACCTCCATGCAGACAGCTCACACACGTCTCTCCAGCGCTCACCCCGGTCTCACGGGTTAAGCCTCTGTTCTGCGTTTTTTTTGTTTGTTTTTTGCTTTTTTTGTGGTGGTACGTGGGCCTCTCACTGTTGTGGCCTCTCCCGTTGTGGAGCACAGCCTCCGGACGCGCAGGCTCAGCGGCCACGGCTCACGGGCCCAGCCGCGCCGCGGCATGTGGGATCTTCCTGGACCGGGGCACGGACCCGTGTCCCCTGCATCGGCAGGTGGACTCTCAACCACTGCACCACCAGGGAAGCCCTGTTCTGTGTTTTTATTTGAACAGCCATCATAACCGCCACCAGTGGATACTTACCATTACTCTGCACGTGTTATCCATTTATCCTCCCAGTAACTCACTGAGGTAGCTACTTTTACTGTCCCCATTTAGGGGATGAGGACATTAAGGCTTAGAAAGATTAAGTAACTTGACCACGACTGCATTTGGAGACAGTGTTTTAACGGGACTGGGACCCAGGCTGGGCTGGCTCCGGAACCATTCTGTGTGACTGACACCTGTGCTGGTCACCACCACGCAGGACTGATTCTTCAAGGCCACATGGTCTGGAAGGGTAGCCACTACCTAGCTACATGGGATGACTGTGAACTTGACATGTAGTTAGTCCAAATTGAGATGTGCTGTAAGCATCAATTACGCACGGGATTTAGAAGACTTAGTACAGAATAAAGAAGTGTTAACTAGCTCATTAGTGATCTTTTATATCAATTATATGGCGAATTTTTGCATCTGTTAGGTTGAATAAAATATATGTATTAAAATTAATTTCGCCTGTTTATTTTCTTTCAGTGTGACTACTAGAAGATTTTAAATTACGTACATGACTTGTATTATATTTCTATGGATAGTACTGCTTTAATGAAAAGAAGTCTTTTGCTTCTTTGTTAATCCTATTTGCCTTGTCGTGATTAAGCCACCTAAAATCCTTGATACATGATAATTTTACAATATCCTCTTCTGTTTTAGTGGTCGTTATGATTACATAGCATCACTCTGTTAATTTGCAGTGTAAACTGGTAAACTGGATTTTTTTCCCCACTAGTTGCTCTCACCAGAAGATTTAGTGAATGCATGCAAGATGCTGGAAGAGCTGAAATTACCTCTCAGGTAAAAGAACCTCTGCAGGAAGGTTGCGAACTATAGGCACAATTCCACCCTGAGTAGACGGGACAGCCCTGCAGGTCTGCCATCCTGCGTGGTGAACCAGCATATATATTGCCCCTCATCCTTGATACATGATAATTTTACAATATCCTCTTCTGTTTTAGTGGTCGTTATGATTACATAGCATCACTCTGTTAATTTGCAGTGTAAACTGGTAAACTGGATTTTTTTCCCCACTAGTTGCTCTCACCAGAAGATTTAGTGAATGCATGCAAGATGCTGGAAGAGCTGAAATTACCTCTCAGGTAAAAGAACCTCTGCAGGAAGGTTGCGAACTATAGGCACAATTCCAGCCCTGCAGGTCTGCCATCCTGCGTGGTGAACCAGCATATATATTGCCCCTCTTGAAGTTTATATCACACATGGGCAGAATTCACCTGGCACCGCGGGCACCTCCGTCAGCCCGGCTTCCATCCTTTCCAGGGCTGTGCGGGGCCTCAGGGGCTGGTACTCGGCCTCTTGCCACGGGGGCAGGAGGTGAGAACATGGCCTCCTCCCATGCGGTCACAGTGACCATCCCTATGCTCTTAACAAAAAGTAGACGGGCATAGTTTATTTAGCATGTGATTATAGTTCAGAACTTCATTAACTGTTTATTCATGAGCTTTTAAATTAGGCCATAGTTACCCGTGGTCATTGTATTTGAAGCGTTCTTTTGTGTTAATGTTGCCCTCAGTCCTGGCATAAATGAAAGTAAAAAATATTTGCGCTTCCTCAGGGGCCCGAGATCCCAGATATTCACGGCTTTGTCCTCCCGTCTGTGATTTTTAGGCTCCGTGTGTTTGACAGCGGCGTCATGGTAATTGAACTTCAGTCCCACAAGGAGGAGGAAACAGTGGCCTCAGCCTTGGAGACGGTACGGGGACCCGGTTTCCTCCCTCCGTTGTTAGACCTTGCCACAGAAGACCCCGATGCTTAGCGACTTGAGAAACAGGATTTCCTTTTAAATTCAACTTTACTGAAAAGTAACATTCACACACCCAATTGAAAATGGTTTCTCATTAACAACGAATAACTATTCATCACATTTATACTTTGAAAGCTCTTTGAAACTTGCCAACACTCATAACATCCTGTCAGTAAGGGGAGTTAGAATGAGTGAGGTGCTTTGCTCCCTTTCTGTTTGAAACTCAGTCTTGAAAATATGTTTTTAACTTTGTCAATCAGTGTTACCCACGATTGAAGTTTTTCTTTCAGCATTACCCACATAAGCTGCATTACCCTACAAATTGTTTTGTGAAAGAATTGCTTCAAAATATACGGAAAGCAAGGGTAGTTTAGGTGGGTTTTCCTGGGCAAACTGCTGATATTACTCATTAGGATCCTTGAAATATTATTGCCTTATAGCTTCTGTGGTGAGCCTGTATAATTTGAATAACTTGCAGTTATTATACTTCTTATTTTAAACTCGACAAAAGTCCCAAGGCTATAGATACTTCTATCACATATTTAAAACTAATCCTATGTATAACAGTCCTTCATTGGTGCATGTACTATGCACTCAGAATTTGTTATATGTTCCTTTTCAGACTGTGGAATAGTTCTTTTGAGGCATTAGTGTAGTGCCTTTATTACATCATATAGGGTTTCATGATGCTTTAGCCTTCACCGTGTTTGTTCTGGGTTCTTCAACTTTTGTAGACTTAAGCATTAGTGAAGACGATTTAGTTCTAGAGTGAACAGTCTTTGGCGTTTAGTAGAAAATTCAGTAAATTATTTCCCAAGTATACTGGTAGATAGTCTCCCCAGGTTAGTACCTAGGTGGCCTAAATGATCACATTTTTTCCTGCTGTGTGTTTCTGTTAGGTTTCAGAAAAGGGATCTCTAACATCAGAAGAGTTTGCTAAGCTTGTGGGAATGTCTGTCCTCCTGGCTAAAGAAAGGTAAGCAAGGGCTTTGCTCCTCACTTAAAACTATCATTTGTGTTTCTGAACGGGTGGATGATGGTGTTTTTTCCCCTTGACTCCTAGGTTGCTTCTTGCCGAGAAGATGGGCCATCTTTGCCGAGATGACTCCGTGGAAGGCTTGCGGTTTTACCCAAATTTATTTATGACACAGAGCTAAGAGTTTTGTATTTGAAATAACTTGTTACCGGGATACTTGCATCATGTAGAGGTTGTATGCCATTGAGCTAAGGGTAAACCCTGATAAACTGAGAATTTACTGGAACTTCACAGTATAATATAAAACCCTTTTAATTTCTCCCTAAATATTATGATCCAGGAAGCTTCTTTAGGATAAATATAGGAAAATATAGAAAGATGAATGCCAATATGAATTCGAAATCATGTTACAGTTGTATAGAAACCCTCCGAGTTTAACTTGAAATATGGTGGATTTTAACTTGATCTTCAAATCTGACCATTTTTGAAAGAAGAGAATTTAGTTCATGGGGGAAGAAAGAGAGAAGTTGCGTGTTTGGACAGGTTAGATCATTATTTTGGTGTGACTAAAATTCACCTGAATTATAAATGAAGTTTTTCTCTGCATTTAGTGTGCCCATTTTGGGGGGTTTTCATGAATCAATTTATACCTACAGTGTAGTTTAAGAACCTGACGACATTGGAGCAGAATACCCAACTGCAGGATATCATCTGAGGCTCTTCCTAAGGGCTTTTAGAAGCAGCCATAGGCGTGTCTTCAGCAGACCAAATAAAGCACCTTAAAAAAAGAGAGAATTTTATTTGACTTACGTATATATAATCTGACGAGTTTCTTTTCTTTTTTTTTTAAGTGATGATTTGATGGCTGGCATTTAAAGAATGCAACTATGTCATTTTGTTTTAAAAATGCTGTAGATTTTGAAAGTGAATTAGAGAGCTGTATAGACATGCCCAGAGATACGGTTACAGATTTGGGAAGTAGACGGTTCAGGATTTCCCTAGGATTGTTGTGTGGGTAGAGGGGCGGGGAGGACCTTTAACTCGCTTCACAGGAACCTTGGTGCTCTTTTACCTCAAAGCCAAGGATGGAAAATAGGGAGTGGGAACATAATATGTCTCCTTTTCCTTCCCTAAAGAAGGAGTTTCAATGCTGAACTTTTAAAATCTTTCTATCATATTCTAGCAATATTTTTTTCCTTTACCCCACACATTATAAGTTGTGTGGAGAAACTGTCTCACTAAAAAGTATTACTGAGATAACAAAAACCGGCTAATATATTGAATCTAGATTGCTTGAGTTTTCCAGTGGACTGCCTGCCTTTGTTACTGCTACATAGCGTACGGTATGTTGGCATTACCTCAAACTCAGGGACCCCAAAGGGACAGAAGGAGAACCCCTTTCTAAGACTGACTTGGCAGTGGAAGGTAGTGATGGGTTTTGGCCACGCCTCTAGAAGGGATAGTATCTGTATTGAGAGAACCTTTAAGACCAGGAGGTGGGGATACCCAAGCTCAGACCCTGGGATCCCTGAGATGTCCTCGCTGAGAGGTGGAAGGCCAGTGCTGGGGCCTCTGCCAATGCCCTTTGGGGAAGGTCCAGGGATCCTCAGCTGCAAACCCAGGGAATCCCTCCAAGTGCAGCCAGAGTCAGTCCCTGATCCCTGCCTGATCCGTGTTGCTGCTCCAGACCCTCCAGCGTCACGGGACTGTTGTGGCCGAGGCACCCTGCCTTAGTCTTCGTGTTCCGAACCTGTCACTGATGCCACGTGGTGATGACAGATCCCTTAATTCCCCCATCGCTCAGCCTCAGGTTTGTTTGGGGGGAAATTCAGTGTCTGGCTACCTGAGTCTTTCAGGCCATTGTTATGGTTGTTTGTATATCACTCCTCTCTCTGGGATGCACTCACTCTCACACTACCCTGGCAAACGTGTATGCACGCACACACACGCACACACACACACACACACACACGATATCTCATACACACGATATCTCATCTGCCTAAGGCTTTTTAAAACTACACAGATAAATAATGTTTCACTAGTTGGAATGAGTTGCAACTAAGATTGTTTGAGCTACTGGGTCTGGCTCTAATGGTCTGCGTTCATTACAGCAAACTCCTATAATTCAGAATATTTATTTACACTAGTGTGACAACACATGAAGAAAAATGGAGCAGTCTGAATTGTATAAAGGGAACTAAAGAGGAAGAAAAGTGACATGGATATATTTTGCAAATGTCACATTAGTTAAAAAACAGGTATGAATAATTTTATTGTTGGTTTTGTTTTTTGCGGTACGCGGGCCTCTCCCCGTTGCGGCCTCTCCCGTTGCGGAGCACAGGCTCCGGACGCGCAGGCTCAGCGGCCACGGCTCACGGGCCCAGCCGCTCCGCGGCACGTGGGATCTTCCCGGACCGGGGCACGAACCCGCGTCCCCTGCATCGACAGGCGGACTCTCAACCACTGCGCCACCAGGGAAGCCCCGATTTTATTGTTTTAAAGTGGGCATTCTTCAGTTTCCAGACCTCTGTATGTATATTTTTATCCTTTTTTTTTTCTTTGTTTTTGCCAAATAAGGTGTCATTTTGGTCCTTTGTTGGTAGAGGTTATGTTTAAATACAACCAATCAGGCCCTAAGTGCAAAAAAAGTTCTGTCTTGGTGCTTATCACTATTATAATATTATTTTTGCTTTTCTAACTTTGCTCTTAGGAGCATAAATCTGTTTGTAGCTTTATGGTAATAGAATATTTTTAGTCACATACTGTCAAAAATTTTTTTACATTGTACAAGTGAAGAATGTTTTCAGGGTTAAATGATTGGTATTAATGTGTACCAATCATTTTGCAATTATTACAAAATTTAAAAATGAGTTTTTCTAAACTTGGTGTTCTTTTTAAATACTCTTTGGAAAATATATGAAAATGATAACCCTTTAGTCAGAATAAGCCCATGTGTTAAGATTTTTTTCTTTTAGATTTTATAATCCAGAGTTCACTATAAATATTTATGACCTCAAGCTCCTACTACTTTAGTTGTTTTAAAAGAATGGGAAATGGCTCACAAACTTTTTTTTTTTAATTCTTGACGTGAATTCCACTGTCGACTGACCGTGTATGTTTGTGTGAGTGTACTCTCTCTTCTTCCTTGTTACCAGACTAAACCGACCAGCATTTATCATGTCATCATTCTTATGCTCAAATACTTAAAATGGTTCTCCTTTGCCCAACAGCCTCAGAGTTTCCACTGTGGTACGACAGAGTCACAGCTCAGAAGTGGGTCGGTTTTAAGGGCTGTGCTAAGGACGGAATCGAGCAGGCTCAAAATGATCCTTGAAAATCTCTATATAATCTTACAATTCGAATGCCTGTAGAGTGATACATGGGTATGAATATTTTATGAATATAGTAAGTAAAATATATAATAAAAAACTACATATCAACAGTAGACTTTTGTGGCACCAAAAATTAAAACTATTTAAATGTATCTTTTCTTTTTTTCACTTTGCTGATAGGTATGGTTGAATTTATGTAAATGTATTGCTAATCCCATCCCTTATGATAGATCGTAAGTGTAAGCTCCACAGGGGCAGAGATTTTTATCTGTTTTGTTCATGGATGTGTCCTCAGAGCCTAGAGCGAGGCCTGGCACACATTAAGCATTCAATAAATGTCTACCGAATGAATGACCTCCAATGTGTATGCCTGTTTATCATTTGGCTTCACTTTACCCTACTTTTTCTCCCATTCAATTCAATACAAAGAAACGTTTTTGAATACCTGTCGACTTTGTGTGAGGAACGGGGCCACCGGGGGATACAGAAGTGAGTAAGATGCGGCCCCTGCCTTTAAGAGGGTGGCCTCGTTGGGAAATAGACGCATAGCAACCTTAGTTGATGATGAGACGAAGTGTGTGCCATGGAAGGGGCACAGGTACCGTGCTTGGAGGACGGAGGAAGGGGCCTTCAGTTCTGACGGAGGAGGGTCTGGGAAGGCCTCATGGGAGAGGAGAAGCTGGTGCACTAGTTTCACAAGAACCCAGAGATGGTCAGGGGCAGGCATTGGGTCAGAGAGAGCAACAGGAGGTCTGTCCCTTCCTGCACCTGGGGCACATTGTCCTTGTCCAGACTTCCCTTTGTTATTTCCTCCCATCCACCCACCCCCACCCCCAATAATCAAAACCAAACTTTGCTCAGTCCCACCTGCTCTGGAAAAATCTGTTTCCAGTACACAACTCTGCTATTCCTAAACTCCATTAAGAGTTATTGTCTCTCCCATATACTTGACTGTCTTTTGCCTTGTTCTCTAATTGTTAACTTAATGCCGTAAGAAAACAGAGAAATTGGGTTTCTTTAAGTTCAAGGAATATCATATAACACTTCTTTGGAGTTCGCACTGGCCTATGTCAGTGATTGTACATGGTAGATTCCTAGTTAAGCATTAACTAAATCGAGTGGTTTTTGAATTATAATGTGTCATGAGTTGAGTCTGAAACCTAAGTCTGTATCCTTTACCCTCTTCCCAAAAGGCTTCTTATCCAGACTTGGCCGGGCTCAGCCTGTCTGAGATATGCTGTCTTAATTCAGATTCCATGCATGGGCCATATCCATGATGTGGGAAGCACTCCAGAAAAGTCAGGTTAACACACATGTAAGATCTTGTTATCACGGTGTGAAAATTGAGTCATTCGTGTTCTTCCTTGTGTTCCGATAATCACGAGTCAGTTAAAGCTTGTCTCTCAGAGTATCATCTGGGGGAAAACGTCTCCCCATTTATTTAAAGGGTGTACTGAGATAGTGAATACATTTTACACAATCTGCAAAAGATCCCTAGACCAGTCACTCACTCAGAAAAAGAACTCAAGATATCCTGTCAGCCAGCTTGTTTTCGTTCAATACAGCCAAGACCGTAGCACTGTTCTTTTGAAAGCTTTTTTCTTCACATCTATGTTGCCTTCTTTTATTTTATTTAAAAATATTTTTTAAACATCTTTATTGGAGTATTATTGCGTTACATTGTTGTGTTAGTTGCTGCTGCTGTATAACAAAGTGAATCAGCTATATGTATACATACATCCCCATATCTCCTCCCTCTTGTGTCTCCCTCCCTCCCACCCTCCCTATCCCACTCCTCTAGGTGGTCACAAAGCACCGAGCTGATCTCCCTGTGCTATGTGGCTGCTTCCCACTAGCTATCTATTTTACGTTTGGTAGTGTATGTATGTTCATGATACTCTCTCACTTCGTCCTAGCTTACCCTTCCGCCTCCCCGTGTCCTCAAGTCCATTCTCTACGTCTGCATCTTTATTCCTGTCCTGCCCCTAGGTTCTTTAGAACCACTTTTTTTTTTTTTTTAGATTCCATATATATGTGTTAGCATATGGTATTTGTTTTTCTCTTTCTGACTTACGTCACTCTGTATGACAGACTCTAGGTCCATCCACCTCACTACAACTCAATTTCGTTTCTTTTTATGGCTGAGTAATATTCCATTGTATATATGTGCCACATCTTCTTGATCCATTCATCTGTCGATGGACACTTAGGTTGCTTCCATGTCCTGGCTATTGTAAATAGTGCTGCAGTGATTATTGTGGTACATGACTCTTTTTGAATTATGGTTTTCTCGGAGTATATGCCCAGTAGTGGGATTGCTGGGTCATATGGTAGTTCTAGTTTTAGTTTTTTAAGGGACCTCCATACTGTTCTCCATAGTGGCTGTATCAATTTACGTTCCCACCAACAGTGCAAGAGGGTTTTGCCTTCTTTTAGAAAGGATTAAACTATCTTAACTGTCCGGTAAACAGTAATACAGTTTGGCAAGTATTCTAATTAAAGCAAAAATGACCAAGCATCTCAATAAAGCTCTTATTTAAAAAATGACCAAGCACATTGATCCGGGCACTTGTACCTGGATTTAGGCAAAGAGTGGGTTTCTAGGAAGAGTGTGTGTCTGAAAGATCAACACTGAGCAAGTTGCTCTCTATATGTTTCAGTCACCACAAAACTTCAGTATAACTACCATTAGATGCCTTTTACAGAGGAGGAAAGGAGGGATTAAGTATTTGCCCAAGGTTACAGAGGCAGGGCTGGACTTAATCTCAGCTGTGTCTAACTCCCACTCTTAAAATGAGCTTTTGCTTTCAAAACCAAAAATGGCAGGGCCTGTGGCATGTATTTAAAAAGAGTTCTAACTTGAGTAACAGATGTTGGACCAGATAATTCTGACGGTGAAATTGGATGATGACCTTTGCCAACTAAAAATTGTCACTTGCCACCTGTCTCTACAAGGATTAGGTCACTAGCCCCGGCAGTCACTGACCTTCAACATACACTGGAAGGAGTTCAGGGTGGAGATCAGGAACGAGGCACTCTGTGCCCTGGGAAAAACTGGCAGAACAGGCGTCAGATAGTTAGATATTTTCAGGAGAAGATTTTATGAGCCCAATTTCTTGCATCTTATATCCAGAAAAGGACTAAAATCATTAACAGAGACTTCTGTGCCTGGTGACTAGCAGCAAAGCCTCTGCCAAAATGTGTGCTCGGTGCAGCATCCCCCTTCAAACACATCACACATACACTGACCTCCCACCCTACCTCTTCGGAGCAGTTCTTCGGGGCTATCTGAGAGGCGTATCCTGGGCTTTAGTCCTCATTTTGCTCCAAATAAAACTTAACTCACAACTCTAAGGTTGTGTACTTTTTTCAGTCCACACCTTAAAGCCTTGTTTGAAACTTTGGCTGGATTTAATCAGTACTGCTAGCATTATTTGACAAGATGGGTACTTTGCAAATTTGGTACCTCTGATAAACTCTGATAGCTCTGATAATTGAATACCTGTGCTACTTTTAAATTTTGTTTTTTACTTTATTTTGTTTTTAATTTAATTTATTTATTTAAATTTATTTATTTATTTATTTTATCTATTTTTGGCTGCGTTGGGTCTTCCTTGCTGCATGAGGGCTTTCTCTAGTTGCAAGCAAGCAGGGGCTACTCTTTGTTGCAGTGCACAGGCTTCTCATTGCGGTGGCTTCTCTTGTTGCAGAGCACGGGCTCTAGGTGCGTGGGCTTCAGTAGCTGTGGCACCCGGGCTTAGTTGCTCCTCGGCATGTGGGATCTTCCCAGACCAGGGCTCGATCCTGTGTCCCCTGCCTTGGCAGGCGGACTCTTAACCACTGCGCCACCAGGGAAGCCCTTGTGCTACTTTTAAAAGATTAGTAATAGGTGCAAGGACCTGCAAACGATATATTTCTAAGAGTTAAAAACTGAGGTAAAATTTACAAGCAGTGAAATACACAGATCTTAAGTTGGATGTTTTGACAAATGCGTAAGAAATCCATGTGATTCACACCCCAACCAATAGAATGTATCTATCATCTCCCAAAGTTTCCTGGGGCCTCTTTCCAATCACCTGCTCCCCAGGGGCCACCAAATCTGTCCTACGATTTCTGTTCCCACACATTGGTATGTTAATGGTAAACTGTATTGCGCTTTGCAGCCTATTCAAAAACAAGCACGGCTGCTAAGTTGGAACTCTACCCTCTCGTATTCTTTTAAAAACACAACTTTAACACTTCTGGATTAGAGTTTTTAAACTATTTTAAATTAAATAACCGCTTCTGGCTCCTGAGAAAGAAAAACGAAGATGCACTTTACCTAACCGTTCTCTTTTGAAACTCTTCAGTGACATTCGGGAAACAAAGTTTACAGCCCACCGGTTATACCACTTCCATGCCTGACTCGTGGTCCCCCAGAAGACAATGACACGAGGGCGGAGGGGGGAGAAGTGATAGCCTCGGAAATGCCGGGAGACCGCCGGCTCGCCCTTAAACCCGGCTCCCGCCTGCGGGCGGTGGGTGTGCGTGGCTGGCATCCGCGTCCCCGCCCCGCGGGCCCTCCCCGGCCGCGCGTTTCCGGCCGGGTTTCCCGTCCAGTAGCGGGCCAGCCGGGCGCGGGCAGGGAAGGATGCGCTGCCCAGAGCGGGCGGGGCGGCCGTCGCGGGCTCCCGGAGGCCCCCGCCCGCCCGCCCGCCGGGTGCCGCCCGCCGGGTGCCGCCCTCCCCGCGCCGTCGGGGGCGGGCCCGGGCGGGGCTGCGGGAGCTGCGCGCGGCGCGCGGCGCGCGGCGGGCGGGGGGCGCAGTCCCGGGACGCGGGATGCTCGGTGCGCTGCCTCAGCGCGCCCCAGGCCACTCGCCCGCCTGGCCACCTCGCCCGCCGGTCCCAGAGGTAAGGAGAGCCTTCCGGAAGCGACCCGGCACCCCCCCCGCCGCCGGAAAGCACTGGTGGACGGGACTGTTCTCTCCACGCACCCGGTCCCCTCCCCTCGCTCCTTGGCGCTCAGCCCCCAGGGACACGCGTTAAAAAGTGTAGTCTCCGCATCTCTGAGTCCCGACTTCAACCTGAACTCGGCGCTCTCCTGGCGCAGGTGTGGCCGAGTGTCTGAGGCTGACGGTAGATTGATGGGTGTTGAGTCCGAATAGTTGGGACCCTTGAAGAACAGCTTCTGGGATACTCTGCGTTTCAGAACAGGTTTGCTTCTTTCCATAAAGAAATCTTTACTGGGATGCAAGCAGTATGAGATATGTGCCTTGCAAAACGGTCCTCATTTTAAGAGATTTTGTGCTGGGGGACACTGGCAGCCTTAGATTTCCAAGCGTAAACTTGACTCGCAGGCCTGGAGAAAGCTGAGTAGATGTGGGGAGCGCACAGCTGAGTAGATGTGGGGAAGCAGCATCCAACCCGTGGGACCAGGCATATATTCGCCGGTTGGCCCGAATATATAAATACAGCCCGTTTACACGAGCCGCTTTGGAATTAGCGATTTCCTCCTAATAAATATTACTATTAGATATACACTCGAGCGTGTGCTTGTCAGAAGGGACAAGATCACTTTGCTTCTTTTTGTTTTTCCTTTTATTCTTTCATAAATCATTGGTCCCAGGGAGTTTAGCATAATTCAGTTTCTTTTTCTGCAGCTCTGAAGACACTATAGGGGACACAGAAGCGTGTATCTTAGCTGATTTCAGCAAAAAACATGGGATCTGAGCTTAGCGTGGTGCCGTTAGCCACTGAGAATATTCACAACTTCCTCCTACCCTCTAGCTGATACATTTAGAATTTGTCTATAAACGTTTATGGATGTGAATGCTATATGGAAGTTTTTAAAAAAATGTGTATGAAGTATACCTAAGTTCCTGTTTTCTCAAAATGATTCTCAAGCTAAACATTGTAAGTAGCCAGTTGTGGTATTGGGAACACGTGTTGGAAGAAAATAAGCAAGCAAGGTTTAAAAAAAATTAAAGAAGCATGCTATTTTCTTTAAAACAACAACAAAAACGTAGTGATTTTTTACCCGGCATTCCATTTCATTCTGGGATGCTCTGTTAACATCTTCAAATTAGTGGTTGAGCTTGTGAAAAAAATCAGCATTTATTTTCAAAAGCTTGAGAGCATTAAAAAAAAAATCCATATTATGTAAATCATATTATGGCTTATAAAATAAAGCAGGCTGTTTTCAGGTAGCCTGGATTATCTTGTAATTCCATTTCCGTCCAGCTCTAAATATAGATTATGACACTATTCTGTTTTACTAGTCTTTTTCATAAGAAAGAAAATGTGTTATAAGCACAAAATCAGTTGTGATTAAGAACTTCTTTAAAAAATGGTTGTTACGGGGAAGCAAGCAATCTGGGAGAAGCCAGTACAACTTTTTGGGGCCAGGGATAGCTTGTTTCTCCTTACTTTGATTACTGAGTAGCAGAGACTGAAAGGAAACATTTGAGTTGCCCTAAGTGCCCACACTTGCCCAGGAGATAAGATAATGCTCACCTGCTGTCTTTGGTCAAGTTTCCAAATTCATATTCAAGGAAAGGATTGGGTCAAATCCATGCCTAATTACAGCAAAACTGAATTTTCTTTTTTTGTTGTTGAGGAGGGTGGGAGCCTTAATCATCTGCATGATTACACTTCCTATCTCTGCTTCTCTTTGAGGAAGTACAGCATTTCCTTTGCTCAACCAACTCCTACAGAAAGAAAGCTAATAGAGACACACCAATTTCCTTTCCACTGACATTGAATTTTTGATTATTTCAGTCAGTCCTCTTAATTCCCTTAATTTCTGTCTTATCCGACGGGATGTGACATACGTATATTTGGAATATAATATACTTATTAAAACTAGATTAACTGCGTAATGGAGGGGAATGTAAACATTAAGAAAATATATATTTGTCTATGTTTAGTACCCCATAGTTTCCTAGACTCAAGTATGAAAAATACTGGCTCTTAAATGCCCCGCATCTTATTCTGTTGTCTAATTGTCTGTTTATATCAAAATAAGTGCCTCTTCCCACAAATCATTCTGAACCACAGGCCATCAGGGTCTTCCCTGCCCTCCTAGGTGGTCTGGGAAGATTGCTGCATGAAATCATCCATCTCCTGATGCGTGCCAGCCAGCAGCAACAAGTACTGGAAGGCTGACAAAGATGATAGCTGTTACTTGTTTTCTCTTTAGAGTGCCCTAACCAAGGGAAGTCTGGACCACGTGGAGTTCATATTTAATTGCAATAATCTGGGTATCTTTTTTTTTTAAAGTTTGATAGTTTTGATATAGCTCCTAGGCATTAAGAAGTGAAGCAATCCAGATAACACACCAATTGTGCAAGAAGGACAGTGTTAATAAACCCCTTTGTGGAAGCAAGGCAGGTCTACACAGCACGATGCAAAATGGGGAACAGTAATGTCCTTGCTGTTTTCTTTTCAGTATTAACTAGGCAGTTTGACGTCTTAGAATGGTTTTGTCATCTCAGGATGACTATTTTATGAATCACGCTGAACAGAGCCAACGTTTTTTTTAAGTTCTAATTTCAGGTGTTTTTGAAGGAAAATTCACCATTTGGATGTGAGAAAGGACATGAGGAGACCAAAGACCTGGGATTTTGCTGATCAGAATGAAACAACTGTTGAAAGATTTTTCAAATCTATTGTTGGTGGTGCTCTGTGACTGTGGTGAGTGTTGTGTGTACTTATGCTGTGGGTACCGATGAAGAAACATAAATGGAGGGTTTATAAATGCATGGATGTCGGTGCCCCTACATGCAGGAGGCGGGGCAGGACTACAGTGCAGTGCCTTTTAAACTGTGATTCTTGCAACCCTGGGTTCTCTTAAGGTTCTGCGTTATTAATTCAAATTTCACTTTAAATACATTCATTTCACAAATTGGAGACAAGCATGTTGCCCTCAGTCCTCTTTGATTGCTTTCCTACTATTTCAGTATTATATGTTTAAACCTCACTCACACACACAGGAAGTGATGTTTTATATATTGGGGTTCTACATGAGATTTCACTTGACAAGAGAGTTTGCTGCTGGCATACCTTTGGAACAAATCTGAATTTCAGTCCTTGCCAGTTGGGTGCCTTTGTCTAGTTTCTAACTCTCTTTCTGTGCCAGCAACAATATTGACAGGGTTGTTATGATGATAAGATAAACTCAAGAATGTGAAATGCCTGAATGAGCACATAGTAGGTGCTTAATGTTAGTTTTCTTCATTCATCTTGATTCAACTGAAAATTCATTTCTCAGAGAGTTTATGCAACTACTGAACCAGTAGATTCAACCATATAATACCCACCAGTTTTCTTTTGATGATTTCCAAGTATTTCAAACATCTAAGCAGTTGGTGGTATGAGAGTGGAAACTGTTTTCAAATTGATGAAGAAATTATCATCCAAGAGACAGAGAATCCTGGCTCGTGTAATATCGGTTGGATGGACCAGAGTGTGTACTGTTACTTTTGTCCAGTGAGTCTCCTCCCTCAGTCTTTTATTTTTTAAGAAGTTTATTTAAACAAGAAGACACTTGACTTGCAGAAAACCAATCTGGGATCATTTCTTTTAAAGTCCTTTATCCCTACTTAAAAATAGATTGCTCTGGGCTTCCCTGGTGGCGCAGGGGTTGCGCGTCCGCCTGCCGATACAGGGGAACTGGGTTCGCGCCCCGGTCTGGGAGGATCCCACGTGCCGCGGAGCGGCTGGGCCCGTGAGCCATGGCCGCTGAGCCTGCGCGTCCGGAGCCTGTGCTCCGCAACCGGAGAGGCCACAACAGAGGGAGGCCCGCATACCACAAAAAAAAAAAAAAAAAAAAAAAAAAAATAGATTGCTCTATATGTAACAGCCTCATTCAAAAAATTATAAAAGCTTGCTTTGTTTCATAATGATAAAGACATCAAAAATTTCCATTTAAACAGTCTGCAAGGACGTTTGTTATTGTTGAAAGCAGAATATCTTACTGCAATATAAAAATAAAAGTTGATTGAGCATAAAATAGAGCATACAAGTTGAGTACAAAGGCTACTACTGGAAAAGGAGGTATTTTCATAGACCTGGATTTTTTTTTTTCTTCTCCATTTGATTTTGATCAAAATATACCATTACCAGTTAGTGTTTTTTCTTTTTTAAAGCAACATGCTTATATTGAGACACCAGTTCCTTTAAATACAATAAAGGAATGGGGAGAGAGGTAATGAAAGAATGGAGAAAACTGTACTCTAGTAGTCAGGATGTGGTACAACCAAATTGCAGTTTTCTAAATGAGAGTGTATTCTTGCCTGTAAAAGCAAGAGTTTGAGAGTAAAGCAGCAAGTTCCCTCTTCAGTACACAGCTCCTTTCTGCTGCTGTTGGAACCCATTCGTTGCGTCTGTTTCCTCCATTTCCGAAGGGCCATGTGTGTCTCTTTCATCGACAGGCTGCCCATCAAATCAGAATCTGATCTGCCTCATAGGTATCCCTGTCATTGACAATTCATTAGTTAACTAAGTGTGGTGTGCCTCTCACTCTTAAAATGCATCACAGAACCATTCTGCCCCATCAGATTCAAATGAATCTGAGCTTCGTTCTCGGTCCTTTGTTCTCAGCAGTCCTTCTTGGGCTACTGTGAGTACTGGAATCTCTTCAGCCACCTGTTCACAAAAAAGTATCAGGTCCACTCTGAACTAGCACACAAGCTGCACCGAAAGCAGCCGCCTTTGGATGAGTTGTCCTCCATCCAAAAGGGAGTGTCCCTCAATTTCTGTACTGACTAAAATGAAAAAAAAAAAAAAAAAAACCAAAACAACTTTATCCTATTAAGGTTTTCAAGCAAGTGCTGATTAAGCATTCAGGTCTATCCAAGTTTTATATATTTTATTTCACCTCATCTTAAATAAGAAATGGGTGAACTGCTGAGCTAATTAAAACAAACCTTTATGTGCCAATATTTTCATGTGCTGATTCTAATAATCACTTTTTTATATCTTTGAATAGTCTATTTTTTTTCTTTTTAAAAAATTTTTATTGGAGTATAGTTGATTTACAACGTTTTCTTGGTTTCTGCTGTCCGTCAAAGTGAATCATCGGATAATCACTGATTGAGTATATTTAAAGACTACCAGCCGAGACAACATATTGTCCTTTGGACATATATGTACACATTATTATTATTATATTAATATAATATTATGTTATATTATCATGTGTATATAAGAAGACTTATAAATTCATACTAACACATGTTGTTTTTCAAACCAAAGGGCACTTCAGTTCCTTAAATCTAGACTGTTTCTTACCCTAGTCACAGGCCAGCTGATTGATGCATTGCCAAACTCTGTCTCCTTTGATATGTATTTGGATAGGGTTCAAAATAGAAGCAGGGATTCTTGTGTGTCTGTGCTTTTCCCACTCTTTACTTCAGCTGCTCTGATGGGTCTTTTTTAAAAAAAGATAGAATTGATCCTAACAGAGTGATACTTGTGGGCCAGTAGTCATCTGTCCTATCTAGGCCAATAGCAGTTACTGTAATGTCATTAAAATTGCTAAGGACAAGCTTAGCTATTCCATAAATGTTCACTCTATCCCTTGAATAACCCATGCAGGATAGAATGCAACATTTCTTATTCATCTAAAAATTTCTGCCTTATACAAAGGAAAGGCACTGTTTCCTTTACTGGTGAAAATGCTCAAGCACTTGTCTTGAATGTCAGAAAACAGTAACTTAGAAGTTCAGTTGATCGTTGGTCAGCACGGGGTTTAAGGGTTAAAGGCTCTGATCTTCTGCACAGGTATAATTTATAGTCGGCCCTCTGTATCTGCTGTTCCTCTATATCTGCTATGTGTATCTGCGGATTCAACCAACCACAGATCGTCTAGTACTGTAGTACTTACTACTGAAAAAAATTTGTGTGTGTGTTAAGTGAACCCCCGCAGTTCAAACCCATGTTGTTCAAGGGTCAACTGTATATTTAGGGTCTCCCATTTTAAGTAATCTAGAGCAGTACGTATTGTATCATTTAAATCCGGCTTTCTCTCATTTCACTGTAAATACATTTTCCCCAAATACCTAAACACTACAATATGCCTAAAATGAGAAAAGTCAAGTGTTGGATTTTTATCATGAGACTTGTCAGTTGTTACTCTTGCTTGTTAGGTTTTCATCACTGATGTATTGCATACATTGTTGACTGTTTTGAATTCAGAGTATTTATCACTCATTCATTATTTTCAACAATACCATGACAAATGGAGATGAAGGAACAGAGCCGCTTTAGAATGGGAGCAGCTCAGGGCCCACCTCCCAGAGTCAGCACTCAGCAGCATTTTGCATCATCCTTGGCTCAGTTCAAGCTTCTCTCGTGTCTGAAATGCTGTTTCCATCGATGTCACCAATAGTACTGCTCAGATATTCCTTTTTAAAACCCACTCTGACCATTTCCTTTCAGTTCTTGGAGAAGCTGAGTATCTCCTTCTTGGGGAACCGGGCCATGTAGCACTAAGCAACAGGACAGTGTCTGTGGATTTCCAGTATTTAGATGGTGCTAATGAGACGCTGAGGAATGTCTCTGTCCTGCTGTTGGAGGCCAACACCAATCAGACTGTTACCACCAAATACCTCCTGACCAACCAGTCCCAGGGGACCCTCGAGTTTGAGTGCTTCTACTTCAAGGAGGCCGGCGACTACTGGTTCACGATGACTCCGGAAGCCACAGACAGCAGCCCTCCGGTCCCCTGGTGGGAGAGGAGTGCCTTTCTGAAGGTGGAATGGCCTGTCTTTCATGTTGACCTGAACAGGACATCCAAGGCGGCTGAAGGCACCTTCCAGGTGGGCCTTTTTACCAGTCAGCCGCTGTGCCTGTTCCCCGTGGACAAGCCCGACATCTTGGTGGATGTCATCTTCACCAACAGCCTTCCGGAGGCAAGAAAGAGTCAGGGCCAGCCGCTGGAGATAAGGGCTAGCAAGAGGGCAGAACTCGCTCAGGGCCAGTGGGTTGAGTTTGGCTGTGCACCCGTGGGGCCGGAAGCCTATGTCACTGTGGTGCTGAAGCTGCTTGGCCGAGACTCGGTCATTACGTCCACAGGCCCCATTGACCTGGCCCAGAAGTTTGGATACGCACTGGTGATGGCGCCAGAGCTCACGTGTGAGTCCGGGGTGGAGGTGAGGGTGCTGCCTCCGCCGTGCATCTTTGTCCAAGGGGTGATCGCTGTCTTCAAGGAAGCCCCCAGACGCCCTGGGGAAAGGGCCATTCGGCTGGCTGAAAACAGTCTGACCTTGGGAGAAAGGAGAACAGTGTTCAACTGCACTTTGTTTGACATGGGGAGGAATAAATACTGCTTTGACTTTGGCGTTTCAAGCAGGAGCCAGTTTTCGGCAAAGGAGAAGGAGTGCATGCTAATTCAGAGAAATATAGGTTGGTATTGAGATTTTAAAGCAAATTTTTTTTTATCAAATTGGTGCCTTCATGCAATCAAAATTATTATTTTGAATTTAGGCGAACTTGATTTTCTGTGAACTGTACCGTCATTTTTATGGTTCACTCCTCATAATGTCCCAAATGGCATTAGCATCCTTATCTGAAAAATGAAGAGTACTGGTTAGCATACCCAGCTCACTCCTAACTAACGGCTCCAGGTCTTAGTTTCCCCATCAATAAAGTGGGGATAATAAGAGTATCTACCTCAGAGAGTTGTAAGCATTGAGTGAAATCAATGTGTACACTTCTTAGCACAGTGCCTGGCAGCTAGGAAGCAGTGATAAACGTCAGCTATTATTACATTGTATTTTATTTTTATATGTTTGTTAATTTAATTTTTATTTTATATTGGAGTATAGTTGATTTACAATATTGTGTTAGTTTCAGGTATACAGCAAAATGATTCAGTTAGACATATATATATCTGTTCTTTTTCAGATTCTTTTCGCATATAGGTTATTACAGAATATTGAGTAGAGTTCCCTGTGCTATACAGTAGGTCCTTGTTGATTATCTATTTTATATATAGTAGTAGGTATATGTTAATCCCAAACTCCTAATTTATCCTTCCCCGACCCCGACCTTTCCCCTTTGGTAACCATAAATTTGATTTTGAAGTCTGTGAATCTGTTTCTGTTTTGTAAATAAGTTCATTTGTATCATTTTTTTTAGATTCCACGTATAAAGTGGTATCATATGATATTTGTCTTTCTCTGCCTGACTTACTTCACTTAGTGTGATCATCTCTGTGTCCATCCATGTTGCTGCAAATGGCATTATTTCATTCTTTTTTGTGGCTGAGTAATATTCCATTGTATATATGTACCACATCTTCTTTATCCGTTCCTCTGTCGATGGACATTTAGGTTGCTTCCATGTCTTGGCTACTGTAAATAGTGCTGTCATGAACATTGGGGTGCATGTATCTTTTCGAATTATGGTTTTCTCTGGATATATGCCCAGGAATGGGATTGCTGGATCATATAGTAGCTCTGTTTTTAGTTTTTTAAGGAGCTTCCATACTGTTCTCCATAGTGGCTGCACCAATTTACATTCCCACCAACAGTGTAGGAGGGTTTCCATTTCTCCACACCCTCTCCAGCATTTATTGTTTGTAGACTTTTTGATGATGGCCATTCTGACCAGTGTGAAGTGATAACTCGTTGTAGTTTTGATTTGCTGTTCTCTAATAATTAGTGATGTTGAGCATCTTTTCATGTGCTTTTTTGGCCATCTGTATGTCTTCTTTGGGAAATTTCTATTTAGATCTTCTGCCCATTTTTATTGATTTGTTTGTTTGTTTTGATATTGAGCTGTATGAGCTGTTTGTACAGTTTGGAGTTGGTTGCTTCATTTGCAAATATTTTCTCCCATTCTGTGGGTTGTTTATTCGTTTTGTTTATGGTTTCCTTTGCTGTGCGAAAGCTTTTAAGTTTAATTCGGTCCCTTTGGTTTATTTTTGCTTTTATTTTCATTACTCTAGGAGGTGGATCCAAAAGGATATCGCTGCGATTTATGTCAGAGTGTTCTGCCTATGCTTTCCTCTAAGAATTTTATAGTATCCAGCCTTTCATTTAGGTCTTTAATCCATTTTGAGTTTATTTTTGTGTATGGTGTTAGAGAATGTTCTAATTTCATTCTTGTACATGTATTTAAAAATTCTGTTATTACATCATATGGCAAGTCCGTGGCAGGTATGATCAGAATTCAGAGCTAAATCCCAAATTGTACTTAGTAGCTTTTCACTTCCTCTAGAACATCCTCAACCATGTCTCTTTCCTCTTACCTCCTTCATTATAAGAACGAAGCCTCTTTAGTGAGAGTTCAAAGCAGGACTTCTAAAAACTTCCTTAAATTTTGAATTCTCTGCATAATGCCCGCCCTCCCTAATCACAAAGAAGTGGGGTTATTACAATGCCATCCATGCCCCAGGCTCCTCTTTGCGTTTCTTTCCCTTTTCCTGGGTGCACGCCTGGTCCTGGCAAGAGGTTAATCTGGCAGAGATTGTCCTGATCATTTACGCGTGCTCTTATCTACGTCCCCGCTAAGCCTGTGCTCCCTGACGGCCCAAGCCTCTGAGCAGCTTCAGTGCCCCACGTCTTTCTTGCTCCAAATTCACTCACTCCTCCTCCTTAGAAGTCCCTTTCCTTTGACTCTCTCCCCACCCACTGCCCACTTCCCTGCTTGCACTTACCTCTCTCTCCAGCCTCGATTCCGTGGCCCATCCCTTTAATCACTCTCCGGCCAATACCCTAAACGCCTCTGCCCCTACGTCCTTCTGATAGCACCCAGCCACCCACACCCCCTCCCCGGCTCTGCGTGGATGCAGCCATCTGGCAGCCGCCCACTGCCCCCGGGCAGTCCGGGCCTCCACCCTTCCCTGGGCCCAGCATGCTACCCACTGCTCTCCTACCCTGCACAGCAGCTCTTTCGGCCCTCATCTGCTCTCCTCGGACCTCACCCCCGCCCCTGCCTAGCTCTCTGAGCTGACTCGGCTCCTGCCACACAGAGCATCGGGAAGCCATCAGGTGCGAGCTCCCTCGCCCTCCCACCAAATTATCCACCAAATTATCCGTAAGCCTGCAGGCCGCCATCGCACAATCTCCCCCTCCTTTGCTGTCCCCAGGGAAGCAGTGTCATTCCTCCAGTACAAGGTCAACCCTCCCCTCCACTGTGGGTCCCAGACCCTCTGCTCTATTAGGAACCTTCTGTTCATCATTATTCCCCTGTCTCCTCCGTCTCTAACTGTCCCTTCTTTACTGGTTCATTCCCATCAACTTCGAAGTGTATTTAATTGTCTCATCTAAAAATGGATCAAAATCACCCCTCATCCCCTGGTTCTCCCCCAGAGCACAACCTCTTTCTCTCGTCTTCCTTTTATAGCCCCGGTTCTTGAAAAAGCCACCTGTACTTTGGGGTTTGTTTCCTCACCCCCATTCACTTTTCAACCCACTCCAAACCCATACCCCTCCCCTGCAAATGCTCTCACTAAAGCAGCCAGCGAATGACTTCCAGGTCCCAAACTCTGGGGATGCTTTCCAGTCCGTATTTTCGTTGACCTTGATTCTGTGACATTACACTTGCCTTGTTTACCTCCTACTTCCCTGGCTGTTCCTTCCAGGTCTCCTTTGCCGGCTGGTTCCATGACCCCATCGCATCCCTTAAGGCTTGGACTTCTGCATCCTATACTAGAACCTCAGCATTTTTCATTCTTCACACACTCGCTAGGTGATTACTGTCCTGATGCTGATGACTCCATACTGGTATCTCTCCCCTGCATCCAAGTGCTGAATAGCTGTCACCCCCCCCAGATGTCTCCCAGGCACCTCAAAAGCAGCATATCTGGAACTGGACTCATCATCTCACCCCCTAAACCTGCTCCTCAGTACAGGACTCCACCCCATCTCATTGTTCAAACCCCAAACCCGGGAGCCTTCCTCTTCTTCACTTCCTATGAATAAATCACTAGGTCCTATGGATTTTGTCTCTTCAAAAAGTCTCTGTCTCAATCTCTGCACGTCTCTCCATTTCCACTGATACCGCTTGGTTCCCTCCCTCCGTCCACTTCATTCTCTCAAGGCAGCCAGAGAGGAACTGTTGAAAATTCAGGTCAGCTGAGGCTGTTCCCTTGCTGAAATCTTATCAGTCTCCTCACTTGACACCTCACTCTTATGAGGATGGGCCTCCATGGATGGGCTGGAGCCTGGGCAACCCTCCCCCCACCTTCACTTGGTTAACGTTAACCCGTCCCCCGAGTCTCCTCCTGGGTGTCTCTTCCTCAACCCCAGACTCGGTAAACTCCCCGCTGTACGCTGGCCCAGCATCCTTAGTTCCTCTTTCATGGCACTTATCACTTCTGTCATTGCTTGTTCAGGGTCTTTCTCCCCACGTTTCTCCCCTCCCCCACCCTGCCCCCAGATCGGAGGAGCTCATTTGGCGACAGAAGCCGACTCGGGCTGCCAGGAAGCTATTTATGATCCTTATTTGGCCCGCTTTGTACACCTGCCACATTAACAGGTCCTCAGTTCATGTTTATTAAAGTGCAAATTGCACTCTGATGTCTCAGCTAGGTATCAGTGGAAGAACAATTGTGTTGAACTAATCATTCAGGATACGCTTGCCGTTTCAAAAGAATTTATTGCTTAGAGGGGAAAAAAAAATTCTAATTGACTGAATTTAGTGGAAACAAACCAAGGGGAGTAAAGGAATTCGGGCCACGTGGTGCAAGACCTTGGGAGCGGGAGGTCTTCGTGTTGGTTCTCCCTGGGAAGGGACAGAACGGGGGGTGATGCTCTGTGTCTAGGCTGAGGGTGCTCAGGGCTCCCTGTGGGGCTGCAGCAACTAGACACGACCGGGCAGTAGGGCTGGAAGCAGTACCTCGAGGGGCTAAACGTTCCTGGAGACCCCAGATTCTCTGTGTGGCCGCCCAGCAGGGACTCTGTTTGGTTAATCAGTGAAATTGACGTTAGCGGTGGGAAACTCAGTGCCTTTGTGTTTTTAGTATAAAAGTTTATAACTAAATGGAGTTCTTTTCATTTTCCATTTAAATTGACAGCTCTGACCAGTAAAGACTGGTTTTTGTTTTTTTTTTTTGCCAAATGGCATCATTCAGGAACCCCACTGAACCTCCCATGAGGTGTGACTCACCGACTCACAATGAATTTCTCATTAGTTCCTTTTGGAAGGGGAATAAAGGGTTTGATATGTTTGTCTCTTTTTCCAAATATGTCTTAGGACCTTAAAACCATAAATACTGATTTACAGCAAAAAGATGTCAAAAATGATTATTTGTGACCTTCATTTATCCTACTTAGTATGAATGTTTATGTGTTTCTCTGCAGAAGCGTTAATGTGTATGATTATGGGATGCTGCTAGGGGAGTATTAGTAATATCTGGCACAGGTGCTGTAATAACATGCAGAAGTCTAAATTGAGAAATTCTAAATTCTGAACCCTTCTGCCCCAAGGTTGTCAGATAAGGGATAATGGACCCTGTATCTCAATGCAAATATGTATTTAGGGCAAAGTTGAGAATTAATGATAAAGGGTATAAATTCATAGTCACATAATTTTTTTTACTTAGTTTTTTTGACAAGTAAAAATTGTATATATTTAACACATAGTTTTCTTGATAATTTAAATTTGTTGGCCATCTTCTTGTTTCTCTGATTAGATGGTCCTGTTTTTCCTTCACAATGTGACTGAACAAGAGCTTTTTACCAAGAATAGGAGTACTGTCATCCTGTCATTTGCTTCTTATTTGCAGGTGCTTAATTATTGTATCATCTTTAATTCTTTGTCAGAATCTTTATAAGCCATTTGTCCACTTAATTCACCTAAAACTAGAAAATATAATTTAATATAAGCAGGCCCTTAGGTGGTTTAATACTCCACAGTTCTCTGAAAGTGAATGAACCAGTAAACCCTTCCACCTGGTGTAACTCCTGCTCTTCCTTTGGGATTTTTTTTTTTTTTTTTAATTTAGAATAGCTGACATACTGTATGTGACTTTCTGACATAATAACATTTATATAGTGATTACTTTGCACCAAAAACTGCTCTAAGTGCTTTATGAATATTAACCCATATAATCCTTATAATAACCCTATGAGTTAGGCTTATTGTATTGTCAGTTTTAGAGGTGAAGAAATACGGCACAGAAAGGTTAAGTAACTTTTCCAAGGTTGGTGGCTTACCCACTACTGGTGGTTAGACTGGCTTGAGCTTTTGCTATTCCCACTATTCCATGCTGGCTCCCATATAATCATCTATCAATCTAGATATTAAACAATATGAAACTTTTAGGTCAAAAAAGTTCCAGTATTTTCCTCCTCATCTCATTGGTTCATCTTGTGCTTCCCACCCCTCCTGAAAGACATGTGTAACCCACTTTGGAGCCCACTGGCCCAGGCATAAGCATGATTGGTCTAATATGAATGAGCCTGTGCGGGGCACAGAAAACCTGAACTGCTTATCCAGGTGCCTTTGTTCCCACTGCTGCTTTCGGCTACTTACACATGTCTGTAGAATTTTCTTTCTTTTTTTTTGTATATTTTATAATAACTTTGTTTTTTTTTAATAGAATTTTCTTCTAAGGATGTTTTGTTTAGTTACTTTAGTCTCTTGAGTGAAATATCTTGCAGATGTGAATATTTCATACTCTGTCTTCCTTCAAATATTCTTGGGAGTGGAAACAAATCTCCCTTTTCTTATTCCAGACACATTTTGCTCATTCAGAATTAATATCCTCTAGAGTGGCCTGAAAGGCATTTATCCTGGTCAAACAGGTTTGTTACGCAGCGGGAGTGCATGTATGAACATCTAAACAGGACAAAACAAAACAGCCTTTTATTCATGAAGTAAGACTACTGTTTAGAATAGTGGTCATCTTATTCTTCATTTGTAACATGTGAACTATAGCTAGCCAATGAGTTCCCGTTTAGCCAAGTATTTTCCTCAGTGTTATTAACAGAAATCTTCAGGGAACAAAGAGGTATTTAAGACATTTTTAAAATTTTGGCTGATTAAATCTGTCCATTGCTTTATTTGAGTGATTTCCCTTGTTTTCTGTTCGATTAATTTGGTTTAGCAGTAAAAGAACCTAAAACTTAGTTTAAATGTTTATTTTTTAAATTGTTGATGATCCTGCCAGCCATAATTTTACTTTCAAAGGAAAACAACACATTTCAAAGTGAGATTTTTGACATTAAGTTTCATGCTTTTATCAAAACTTTGATTTTTTTTTTTTCCTGGTGCCCACTAATGGAATTTTTGTTTTTAGTTTGACAAATGACTTTATGTATTTAAATAATGTCTACGTAAAGTAAAAGAAGAGTTAAGAAAGAATAAAAAAAGGATTCTCAGCTTGTGTAATTCTACCTTTTGTGGTCTTAAATATGAGCACAAGAGAAGGATAAACTATGTATTGACTTTTCAATTTAGATTTCACAGTAGTGGAATTCCCAGTAGATTTTTCAAAAAATAAATCACAGTACTTTGGCTCAGAGAGACTTAATATGAGATTCCCAAAGCTTTGCAAAAGCACTGGGAGCTCAGTGTCTGAACAGCTCTGAAGCTCGAAGACAAAGCTGGCTTGTTGTTCTGCCATTTGAGGAGCCACAGAGTGATCTGGGTGGCACAGAACCAACATTGTGTTCAGCTGGACCTCTGGGTGGAACATAATTACCACACCTCAGCTGATGTTGGTCCAGGACACTGGTTTGTAATGCTCCCACTCTTGTGACAATCCGAGACTTTTAATTGCTGTAAAGAAGTCATATTCCATGACTCATTCCAAAGATTGCACCACTTGGCTCACCTGAGAATGTAACTGCCCTGCATGTTTTCCATATGTTTTTGTAGTGCTTTGTACACCCTTGACTGTATTGTGAGTTTTTGTCCATAACGATGAAGAGAGACTTTTATGCAGAGGATATCTTGTGCCTAGTGTGGGCATGACCTGGTAGGTCTTGGGATTGGATGGGTGCTCACAGAGAAGGGACTTAGTATAATTATTTGTAGGGAATTATTCAATTATTCTCTCTGGCAGTGATTACTTATATGCTTGGAAGAGATGTTTGCATTTGTCAATCAATAATGACTGTTCTGGGAATGTTTTGTAGTATGTATTTTGAAGCTCCGGTGTTAGTCTCATCCCTATTTATGGTTGTTAAGACTGCTGGCTGAATTGACCCTTTGGTCATTATGTAACATCCCTCTTTATCTCTGGTAATACTCCTTGTTCTGCAGTCTGCCCTGTCTGATATTAATAAAGCCACTCTAGTTTTCTTTTGATTAATGTTTACAAGGTATAACTTCTCCCACCTTTTTACTTTTAACCTATTTATGTATTTATATTTAAAGTGAGTTTCTTCTAAACAGCATATAGTGGGGTCATGCTTTTTTATCCAGTCTCACAAACTCTGTCTTCTAAATGGTGTTTAGATTATTTATATTTAGTGTAATCATTGTATGGTTAGGTTAAGATCTACCATCTTGGTAGTTGTATATTTTTTCCATCTGTTTGTTTCTTTTTCCTCTTTTCATCTGCCTTCCTTTGGATTAGGTGACTATTTTTTATGAATTACTTTAACCACACTATTGGTTTATTATTTATACCTTAAAATATTTATTAGTGGTTGTCCTAGAGCTTACAGCGTACATTTTTAATTACTCTCAGTCTACCTTCAGATAATATCTTGCTTCATGTATAGTGTAAAGACCTTATAACAGTACAATTCCAATTCGTTTCTCCCATTCTTTGAATGATTGTTATACATTTTACTTTATATATGGTATAAACACATAATACATTGCTACTGTTTTGCTTTAGATCATCAATTATATTTTAGAGCATTTAAAAATAAGAAGAAGTAAATTTTATCTTTACCTCTATAAATGCTAATTCTAGCACACTTCATTCCTTTATATTGATGCAAGTTTGCCTGGTATCACATTCCTTCTGCTTGAAGAATTTTCTTTGAACATTTTTTATAGTGAAGGTCTGTTGGTAATTAATTCTATTAATTTTCATTCATCTGAAAAAGTCTTTATTTTTCCTTCATTTTTGAAAGATATTTTCACTGGATATGGAACTTGGGGTTGGTGATTTTTTCTTCAGTACTCTAGAGATGTCACTCCATTATCTCTGGCTTGCATGATGAGAAGTGTGCTATAATTCAGATTTTTATTCTTCTGTATGTGATGTAATTCCACCTTGCCCCCTCTCTCCCACCACAGCCTTCAAAGTTTTCTATTTGTTTTTAGTTTTTAGCAGTTTGAGTGTAGTGTGTTTAACTTTTTCGTTTGTTTGCTTTTTTGTGTTTATACTGCTTCATGTTTTCTGAGCATCTTGGATGTAGTTTGGTGTCTTTCATTAATTTTGGAGAATTCTTGGACATTAGTCTCTTTCTTCTGGGATTCTAGTCATATGTATGACAGACTATTTGATATTGTCCCACAACTCTTGGGTATTCTGTTCTGTTTTATTCACTCTTTTTTTCCCTCTCTCTCTTTGTGTCTCAGTTTGAGTGATTTCTGTTGATATATATTCAGTTTCACTGTTTCTTTCCTCAGCTATGTTGAGTCTGTTGATGAGCCTCTAGAAGGCATTCTTCATCTCTGTTGCCATGCTGTTAATTTCTAGCATTCCGATGAACTCTTTTTTGTTTACAATTCTCTGATGAAAATTTCCATCTGTTCATGCATCTTATTCACATTTTCCACTAAAACTTTAACATATTAATCATAGTTAATATCTCTCTCTGATAGTTCCAATATCTGGGTCACATCTGAGTCTGGTTATCTTAATTACTTGGATATTTTATTGTTTTTTTCTTGCTTCTTTGTATGTCTCATAATTTTTGGTTGAAAGTTGGACATTTTCTTAGAACTGTAGACACTGATAAATAGCATTTATGCCTGGAAATTGGCATACCCTATTTATGCTAAGACTTTAGTATGGAGATTGGGTCAGTATAATAAGGAATTGAGCTGTGTTTGAGTTTTTGCTGTTGCTATGGCTATCCTCAGTGCACGATCGAGTTCAAAATTTTCTAATGTTGCTTTGTGTTTAGGGTAGGAATTGGGTTGCCAGAGGGTTTTCTCCATACTTCTGTTGCACCCTCAACTTTAGGCTCGACTGCACATCAGAAAGGCTTTTCCTTGTCACTCTTGCCTCTCCCCCAGCAGTAGACTCTTGTTATTTGATACTTGGTAATTGCTAGCCTGGAGCAGGGTGGGTGTTAGGTGATGGGAGTGGAAGAACATCTTCTTGTTCTGGTTCAGCCTTAGTCTTAGGCAAGTGCTCTGCCTCTGAGTCTCAAGGATGGGGCTTTGTAATGATCCTGCCCCTTGCCAGTGGTAGAAGTTCTCTATTAGTGTGGGCCCAGGGTCTTTCCTCCTCCTCTCTAGGGGTGAAAGATTTTCTTCTTTTTCCATTCCTTGGCAGCACTAGGTTCAGCTGCTGCTCTTAGAGTGACAGGGTTTTCTGCCCCGTCCCCAGTGGTTGGGGCTTTTGTTGACAGAGCAGATGGGGAGGAGGATCTGGGTGAGGTTTGTGTCTTTTCCACAATGCTTCTCCTCCCCTCCTTGGCCTCCACCATGAGGGAGGCTCTCCCTGGTCTTGTGCCTGCCCTCAGTCCTCCTTGTGAACATCTGGTGAGATCCGTGGAGAAGAGCCTGCAAGTGGGTACAAATTCCCAGTTGGGTAGGGTGGCTCCCAGGGGTTCTGTATTCTCATGCTAGCCCACACCAGGTTTCTGGCGGTTCATTATATTTTTAGATGATTTCTCACCAGCTTGTATGAGGCCTGGCATCTGCCCCAGGAAGCAATGTTTGCATCCTGGCTTTCCTTGGAGGAGTCTGTCTTTTCTTCGCATTCAGGCCATTTGGTTGTCCTGTGACCTTAGCTCTCTGAAGAGTTCTAGAAAGGTTGATATGTTGTAGATTATACGGCTTTCCTTTGTTGTAGGGGAGCAGCAACATTCCAGCTTTCCACTTCTTTGGGAATGTTCTTCTTTACTGACTTTTCAAAGCCTGAGATTTGAGTTTTGCTGCTTCATTTGGGCGCAGTTAAATTCTGATTCTCAAGTGAGCTAGCATTAAAAGCCTGGCCGATGTCCTTGCAGAAACTTGGGGACTGTGGCAGCCGTGGAGCCAGTGTAGTGCCACGTGTGGGGACGGTGTCAGAGAGCGTCGCCGCCTGTGCCTGACCTCCTCCCCCTCCCGACCTGGCTGCCCTGGAATGTCCTCGGAGAGCTCCCCGTGTTCCCTGGAGGACTGTGCGGGTAGGTATCCATCCTCCTTCGCAAGCCTCTTCCCAGAGGGACTGTCGAACCCAGGCCTGCCTGACAGTCGCCAGTCTGAGTTCAGGAGTGGACTCGACGCTCTGTCGCTGCTGCTTCTGGCTGTACAGACTCTGTGCCCTTCAGTGTGTCTGCGACTGGGGGTGTCTTGCCAGGGAGATGACAGGGGACTTAACACCGTCGAAGATGGGGAAATGACAAGGACATCGGTGTAAAGGAAAGATTCAGACATACGAAATCATGTCTAAAAATACAAAAAATGGGAGGGATGACGATTTCTTCCTGATATTTGTTGTTTCTCCCTCCTTTACTTCTCCCCCCAGAAATTGTGGGAAAACATTAAAAAAAGAGTTTTTCTCCTCCTCATCTCCGAGAAGCCCCAGGGAACCAAAATGGACATTATTTGTCCAAAATGGGGCAGGGCACCCTATCTTATCCCCTGAAGGGCTCTGTGTTTATTCTTCCCCCGCCCCGCCCAGGAGGAGAAGGTGGGGAAGTTCATCTTGCCATCACCCGGGGGCTGGCCCTTCCTTCATCCTCTGAGCATCTTGAAATGACCCCCACTAGTAGGTGCTCAGTGTGTATTTGATGTGGGTGGTGTATGGTGTGACGCTCAGGTCACTCAGTTGGGTTTGCTGCAGCTTACGGAGCTGAATCCCATTCATTTGCCACAGGTTACAGTAAAAAAAGAATCCTTGCTCTTTCCACATACCATCGCCCCTTCTGAGACACAGCCGGCTCCCCATTTAGTTGACCAGCCTTTGCTGTGGTCCTGACCCTTAGGTGAAGTCCTTCTGTCCAGTCCTGACTTCTTCCACTCTCCACTTCCAGGTTGAAGACCATCCTTGGTTCCTTGTCCCTTTGGGATCTGGAGGAGTTAAGTGTTTTTCTGTGTTTGGTCTCAGAGCACCTTGTAGCCAAGACCACTGGCACCTGACAACACCTTGACCAGCATCCCCACCTGTGACCTTACAAAATTCTTGCTGTCTCCTCTTTCCAGCCAGTGCTGTAGGCCTTGTTCCCTTTATTCCAGCATCCTGAGGACATTCTCTCCCTGTGATTTTCCTATGACAACCTCAGACCCAGGCTCTTCTCCCAGCCCCCAGCCTACCATCTTCTTTCATCAGCCCTGAGCCCCACCCTGAATCTGTTCTTTCTCCAGTTGTATCTCACACTGTCTTCTAAGGCTCTCTTCTCTGTCTGCCCTTTTCTTTACAAGTCCCCTTACTCTCCACAGCTCCTTCCTTGTGTATAACTTCTTCCTGTCCGTTCTGGGATGGCGTGTTGTATTAAGATATTTCATCTAGAGTTCTGTAATACCCAAATAAATTAAAAATCAACTGCCCCTGGCTTCTATTGCACTTTTAGAAGGGACAACAATATCAACCATTTATTACATTATCTCACTCAAAGCTCACAATAACTCTACAAGGCAAGGATTCTTATGCTGGGCTCAGATCTTGAGAGCTTTTGCTGCTGCCCGGCATGTTTTCTAAGTGCCTCGCACGTATGAAGTCGGTACATCATTATCTACACATACAGGTGAGGACTTTGCGGCAGAGAGAGAGGGTAAATCACCTGCCCAAGACCATAAAGCTAGAAAGCAGGGGACTAGATCTGACCTCATACTAAGCTACCTATCTTGAATACTTTGCCTCTACGTACAGGCCAGTGTAGCTTTCTCAAACCATCCTGGAATTAGCAATCCGTTTTTGAGGCTGTGTGGTATTATTTCATGTTCTGGCATCCTAATCTCTTTAATCCTGGGTGGGAACTGGAAATTTGTACATTATAAATCAGCAGAAAGGGTAAGGGCTACAGGCACCCCTACTTCTACTATAAGTGGTCCTCAGAAAAATAAATGCTTGTGTGGATAAAAATGATCATTTCTTCCAACTGTTCTCTTTTTCCAGTTCAGCCTGTTTTCCACTCCTTGGAAATGTAAAGATCTGTCTGCAGGCTGCTTAGCGTCAGGAAGTCTCCTTCACTTCAAGGAAAAGAGGGAAGACAAGATGAGGCAGGGATGGGTGAGGTCAGCAGCTTTGGGGCTTTTCTCCAGCTGCGGTTTTGAAGGCTTCCAGCCAGAGTCAAATGTAACAGCTAAGAGGTCCACGTGTACATTTGCAGTGCTGCTATACCCACTGACGGAGCAGCCACTGCAGACGAAGACATGATCAGTCAGGGAACAAGTCTTTCACCATTCAACTATTTTCGCTTGTTTGAGAGTCTAGAGTTTTGCTTGGCTTTGAAAGGATGTTTTTACGCCAAGGTCTGAGGGAAGCAGTTCTACTTTAATTTGGTCTATCTCGTTCACCACGAAGATCCAATTGCCATTGCACCCACGTTCCAGCTGATGGGGGTGTTGATCATTTTGCTATTACCTTTTTAATAATGAGTCTATTAATGAATATAACATTAATTGAGTACCAACTCTATGCCAGTTATTGACTCGGGTTGGGAGTATTTAGATAAGCCATGTCTCTGGAAGCAGACACCAAAGCAGGCGTAGCATACAGTGCAACAGAAAGGTATCCACAGCTTATTGCTATGGAAGCTTATGACAATCCATGCTGGGAACACCTCTCTTCCTGGAGGAGGTGATATTTGAGCTGAAGATTGAGAGCTGAATAGGCATCACCTGGCGAACTAGGTGAGAAAGGGAATTTTAGCAAATGGAGCAATGGATGAAAGCTTGCAAGATGAGGGCATATTATGAAACCCAGAGAACCTGGCAAGAGTTTGACGTGGCTGCAGGATAAGAGTGTCAGGAGGGAGTGAGAGAAATGAGGCTGGACAGGGGACTTCCCTGGCAGTCCAGCGGTTAGGACTCTGCACGCTCACTGCCGAGGGCCCGGGTTCAATCCCTGGTCGGGGAACTAAGATCCCACAAGCCGCACAGCGTGGCCAAAAGAAAAAAAAAAAAAAAGGCACAAAATGAGACTGAACAGGTAGGCAGGGGCCAGATCCCGAGGGCCCTTGAAGATTGGACCTGTGTTGTAGAGGGATCTCTTGCCTGTAGTGTGGAGCACGAATCAGAAGGGGCAGGGGTGGCAGCAGTGAGGCCTGTTAAGAGTTTTTCAGTGACCCAGGGGGAAAAGGAAGCACTGGCAGTGGGAATGCAGAGGAGAGAAGGATTCAGCGACTCTGGATGTGGCGAGTGCGGAGAGGGGAGTGTCGCGGCTGAGACCTAGGATTTTAGCACCGGCAGCCGCAGGACAGCAGCGCCATTCCCGTGAGATCAGATGTATCAGAGGAGGCGCAGGTCCTGGGGGAAGATGATGAGTCCTGGGCGTGTGGAGTCGGAGGTGTCGGTGGGGCGTCGATGGAGAGAGGAGAGCTAGTGGAACCAGGATGGGGTCTAGCTCTCCCTGGCTCCAAAGTCCATGTTCTTCTCTCTGAATTAGATAGTTGTTGAAAACAAGAAGAGAAACAGCCGCAGGAAGGGTCGGACAGTAGCCGATGCTGCAGCCCTCAAGGAACATCAGGACGGAACTCCTCTGCATTTGGCTATTAGATGGTTAATGACCTCCATAGGAGCTGCTTCACTGGAAGCCTGGGGGCAGGTTGCAGGAGCCAGAGGTGACGAGGAGTCAGCACACGTGGACCCTTCTTTCTGTACGTTCAGCTGGGAAGACAAGGAGCAAGATACGGCTGTGGCAGTAGTGAGAGGGTTCTAGAAAGATCTTTGTAAAGTGCGAAGAGCTTGAACGTGTTTCTGTGGAGCTGCACGGAGGAGAAGCTGGAGATAATAGGTACAGAGGGATGATCCCCCTGGAGAAGGGTGGCCTAGAGAGCACCTGGTGGACTCGTCTTTAGGGGAAGACACTTCCCCCACGAATTCCCTCGAGAAAGAGGGAAATGGAGATGTGGCTGCTGCTGAGTTTATGGGGGAGGAGAGGATGGCAGAAGAAGCTGGGGGCGTACTTGCTTGATAGCTTCTAACTTTTGTGATCCAGCAGACAGCTGAGGAAGAGGATTAGTGGTAAAACTCTGAAGCACTGTTGTAGGGGATGGAAGAGAGAGTTGCTTAGGGACCCGCGGAAGGATTTGTGGGCAGTCGAGTTTGGGCGCCATCAGTACACAAAGGTTCCGGCCTGCGTGGGTGCATTATTTTCTCCACCAGGGCTCGGGGGCCTGGGTGCAGCAGCCGATAATCCACGTGTCTGGATTTTTCTAGGAACAGACTTTTGCTTCTGAGCAGGGGAAGGGATACAGCTCCGTGTTCGAGGTCAGAGAGTTGAGATGATTGGCAGGAGAAGGGTTTAAGTGATGGATCCCGGGCGCAGGGGGAGACGTGAGGGCAGAAGGTGGCTGCCGGAAGGAGAGAAAACGGAGGGGTTGGAGAATCAGATGTTGCAGCGAGGTTGAGTAGCCGTTGTATGAATAATGAGTGAGCGAGAGGGGAGGCTACAGCCGGAAGGTGGGCTGTGAAGTTCTAAGGTTTCAGAAGAGGAGAAGCTGCAGACAATGGGAAGGTATGGCAGCTTGGAAGGACAGTGAATGGTCCCAGCTATGGGCTGGTGAGGAAGACTGGACCCAGGTGCTAGTTACCGATGGCTGCCCTGAGGTGGGGAGATGACAGAGTTGAGTGAGGGGTAGAGGGTGGTCTGGGTGGCTGGCGTGGGCGTCAGAAGATTAGAACTTTTACACGGAGGTAAAAAGTTGGCTGAGATGGCAGCCAGGAATGAGGAGGCTGAGGAACACGCCCTGCTTCTGGCTCTGCTTCTGATAAAGCTTCACCCAAGAGTGGGCTGGGGAGGCTGTGCCCCGAGGGATGGCCTGTCCTCAGGTCAGGCAAGGAGACAAACAGTGTTTTGTGGAAAAGTGTCTGCATCGTGAGGAGTTTGGTCATAGGTGTCCTACAGGGTGCAGGGGAAAGGGGAGCAGTGGAGGATGGAGATGAGGCACAGAACTGGTGAGGATAAGAATATGGGAAGAAGAGATAGAGGACATGTGACTGGAAGGGCTTGAATGGTGAACAGTGACCAAGGAGGAAAGAGAGGTGAGGCCTGGTGGCATTGGGTGGTCTTGGGTTCCCGGGTACTACAGGCTGAGGCCCCAGGTGGCGTCTGAGTCTTGGTGAAACATTTTGATGACTGTGAGATACACCAGTTTGAGAGAGCAGGGAAGAAGAAGAGAAATCAATGCCACGTGGAAGGTGGGAAGGGGCGTGAACAGCTGAGAAAACAAGAGCGAGAAAGCAGAGGCTTCAACACTTAGGAAAGGCAGTTCCTGGACATTGGGAGGGAAAAGTGAGCTGTAGTATGTTGCCAAACAGACTTATTTTCACCTATTAATTTCTCTTGAGACGTGCAAATTTAGCTGCAACCTGCCTAAATTGTTTTGCATTCCAAGCGTTACACTTGGCAGAAATTTTCCGAGGTGCATCTCAAAGGTACGTTTAATTATAGATATCCCATGTTTACCGTAAGTGAAAAACCTTGATTTTTACCTTGAAACGCTCCTCATGAGGCTTCTTTGTAGAAAACTGGGGACAGGTGTCAGCAAGAGCCAGTGAGCCAAGGAGTCACCTGGATTGTGGCTCATCTGCTCACCTCGCTTCTACCAGTCTCTGTTTTTCAGCTTGGCTTAAAAGCCTGCCTGCAGAAATATCTGTAAGAGCAGAAATCCCAGTCCTTGTTTCTTTTCCTTCCTTCTTTAATTGCTACGTAATTAGAGCAAGCCACTCAGAGACCTTAGACCCAGGCAGAGAAAACGATACTAGAGAATGCATTCGTTCTTCCTTTTTTTTTTTTTTTTTTTTTGTTGTTGTTGTTGTTGTTGTTGTAGCTTTCCAGCCATCCAGTCCGACTCCTTTCCAGCCCCAGGCTCCCGTGAAGTCCAACAACATCGTGACGGTCACTGGGATATCCCTGTGCTTGTTCATCATCGTGGCCACCGTGCTCATCACGCTGTGGCGGAAGCTGGGCCGCGCCCCCAAGTGCAGCACCCCAGTCCGCCACAACTCCCTGCACGCGCCCGGCTGCCGGAAGAACTCGGACGAGGAGAACATCTGCGAGCTGAGCGAGCCCCGTGGCAGCTTCTCAGATGCGGGCGACGGGCCGGCGGGGAGCCCCGGGGGCCAGGGCATCCCTCTGACCTACCGGCGGAGCGTGCCGGCGCCCCCCGACGACGAGACCTCGGGCAGCGAGAGCTTCCAGTCCAACGCCCAGAAGATCATCCCGCCCCTGTTCAGCTACCGCCTGGCCCAGCAGCAGCTGAAGGAGATGAAGAAGAAAGGCCTGACGGAGACCACCAAGGTGTACCACGTGTCCCAGAGCCCCCTGACGGACACCGCCATCGACGCCGCCGTCGCCGCGCCCCCCGGAGGCTCCGAGAGCCCCGAAGAAGCCGCGGCCGGCAAGTTCCGCCTCAAATCCCCGTTCCCGGAGCAGCCGCCCGCGGTCGGCGCCGGGGACAGGGCCCCCTCGCGGCTGGACCTCCCACTCTCGCCGGCCGGCTGCGCCGTCAGCCCCAGCCAGAGCCTCCTCCGCAAGTCGCAGATGAGGAGCCACCCCCGGGCGTCCCATTTCCGGAGGACGGCAAGTTTCCACGAGGCCAGGCAGGCCCGACCGTTCCGGGAGCGGAGCCTGTCCACCCTGACCCCCCGGCAAGCCCCCGCCTTCAGCTCCAGGAGCCGGACGTGGGACCAGGCGGGAGAGCGAGTCCGGCCCCCGAGTCGAGGCGCTGCCCTGTTTCCGGAGAAACGGGACCATTGTCCGGGGGCAGGTGGAAGCAGTGGTCCGTTAAGCCCTTTCCCTAAACCCCACCCCCTGGGGCAGCCCACGAGGAAACCAGACCTGGGGGATCGCCAGGCAGGGTTCGTGGCGGGAGGTGAGAGAACGGAGCCTCACCGGGCTCGGAGGGGACCGTCCCCCAGCCACAGGAATGTCTCAAGGAAGCGGCCTTCCTCCCCGGCCCCCAGGGATAGCTACCAGAGGGTCAGTCCTCTGAGCCCTTCTCAGTGTCGGAAAGACAAGTGCCAGAGCTTCCCCGCCCACCCGGAGTTCGCCTACTACGACAACACCTCCTTCGGCCTCACTGAGGCGGAGCAGGGCATGCTGGACCTCCCGGGCTATTTTGGGTCAAACGAAGAAGATGAGACCACAAGTACGCTGAGTGTGGAGAAGCTGGTCATCTAGACCGAGATCAGCCTGAGACTTCACACAACTGGGGCCCTTTTCCCAGCTCAGGGTATCAGCTGCTCACATTGTTCTGTGGACTGTTTTGTGTAACTATTTGTACAACAGGACAGGATGTGGGGAGGTGGTAACTGACACCGGTGTCCGCATGTGTTTTAATTCATAAGGAAGAAGTTATTTATCCGGAGCTTTTCCCTTCGTTATCCTATTTCTATTGGCTTATTACTACTAACTATGATAATAAAAATTTAAACAAGAGTGAACTAGGGCTTGGTCTCTCATGTGAATATGAAAAATGACAGGATGCAACTTGGCAGGTTCCAACTTGAAACAAACCTGAGAGTTTCAACAGGAAGAAGGGCTGGAACAAAGTAAGCTCGCTAATACAACCCTGAACTGTAATTTATTAAGTTTTAAATCCTTCAGAATTTGACTCCTGCACGGGCAGTATTGAACAGGTTTTATATTTGACTGATTAAGTCAATTATGGCCATTCCTAGGTTACCTAGAAATGGTGATACCACAAGATATTCCAGAAGAACTTTCAGGCCAGAGTTGGGTGATATCTTACTGTTTTTTATGCAAGAAAGAGTGCTGGGGACTCGACACAAACTTTATGTGAGTTAGTTCTGCTTTGGAGAAAGAATATACGAAGCTGATTGTTCAGGTAGTGAGTCAAATGAAGACCTATCCATCATTGTTCTGAGCAAAAAGTGAACATTTTGGAAAGGAAGGTGGTGTCTCCCAGGAGAGCATCAACTGGAACCTGGGCAGTGGACCCTTGTCAGGATGCTGACTATGTGCTCCTGGACCAAGCTGGCAGCCAGGACCCCAGGAGTGTCATTCTGAAAAAACTGGTGTGTGTATTATTATTTTTTTTTAATAGAGGACGTTTGCTATTTCTTTGCTGGTCAAACAGAACACAGATGGGGAGTGCATAGGGGAGGGGTGCCTTGTAAAGGGATGTATGTGGCGGTTTCTTGGGAAATAGTCCAAGGAGTCTTCTCAGCAAAGGGACTTGGGCTGGTGTGTCATAAGCATCCAACACACCCAGTCCTTGGCCTTAAGTTGGGGTCCCCCCCATAGGCGGTCTGTGGAGAGTCTCACTTTTTTCCCAGCTCCTTTGCCGGAATCCACACTCCGAGTGTGATGGGGGGCTTGGTCCTAGAGGGGGGTCTGGAGAGCCCCCAGGAAACAGCCCAGGGTTGGTAAGAGGGCTCCTGTGCCCACTGCCCAAGGGGACGAGAACCCTGCAGGGTGCTAAAGGCTGCCCACCTCTCCTCTGCCCTCTTTCCTTCCCCCAGGCCGGGCAGGAGAAGAGGAGGGATGAGTCAGGCCCCCAGCCTCTACTGAGTCCCAGGGGCCTCAGGGTGGGGTGGAGGAAGGGCGGAGAGGAAGGGCGGAGAGTGAGGGTCTCGGCCATCAACAGACACTGTAAACTTTGGTTTAAAACAATACCTTAAGTGGAGGCAGGGCTTCCAGCCTGGGGCCGGAAGTATCATAATACCATGTTATTTAGAAAGTATGTGAATTAATCTCAAGTATATGGAAAACAGGTAGGCTGGATTATGATTTTACAGCCTAAGCTTTTGTAATTGGAAGAAAGAGGGAAATAGAGAAAAGAACTCTTTTTAAAGTATTTATTTATTGGCTGCGCCGGGTCTTCGTTGCTGCATGCAGGAACTTTAGTTGTGGCATGCGAACTCTCAGTTGTGGCGTGTGGGATCCAGTTCCCTGACCAGGGATCGTACCTGGGCCCCCTGCGTTGGGAGCGTTGCGTCTTAGCCACTGGACCACCAGGGAAGTCCTGAGAAAGGAAGTCGTTTAGAAATTTAGAATCACTTAATGTTTTCTGATTCAATCTGCCTACCACATTTTACAGATAAAGAATTCGAGGCTTGGGAAGGAAATTAACTCCTGCCGGGTTGGATGGACATGGACTCATATTTTAATTCTAACTGCCATACTGTTTGTACTCTGCCCTCACAGCCTTTTTGAGTCTTCTCCAACAGCAGAAACTTCCTGAGAAAGCTGGCCCTTTTCGCAGTGAGAGGGCATAGAGAGATGCCTTTACTAGCTTTTCCCAAAAGAAGGAAGCTTTCTGCTGCCTGATGTGAGAACTGGTCTTGCAGCTTGCTTTGTTTGGAAGTGAGGGCTACCCAAAAGAACTAGAGGTCAGGTGCCATCATTGGAAGTCTGTCATCACGTATCATGTGGGCACTCTGCAATCTGGTATACTTCCTTTCAGACCTTGAACTTGACACCTTATCTGCATACACTTGAGTAGCTGCGCTTTCTTTTTGTTCACCATGACCTCTCTTAGCTGCCACACCCACCCTGCCTTTTAGACTGTGTTTTCCTTCTTCCTTCTAGAGTTTATCAGGATGTCAGCCTGCTGGTGAGGTTTCAGGGACCATTGGAGAGAGTGGAATTAGATGGGGGAAAAAAAATCACAAATTAAAAAATGCAAATACTGTACTTTAAAAAATTTCTTTTATATTTGTTGCATTACCACTTCATTTGTTCCATTATTCTTGAAAACTAAAATATATTTCCTTTTGGAAATGCTTTAATAGCTATCTCCCTTTCAGGAACTGGAGGAATAGATTATTCAAAGGTTTCTGACAACTGATGGAAAGAAGAGGAAATCAGATTTTTTAATCTCCCTTTTCTTTATTTGTCCTACTAGAAAGCTCTGTTCTCTTTCCAAGTTCACAGGCTTGTGTGCCAACCTTTGACAGAAGGTATGCTTGCTTGTTCCAGACTTCACAATGAATTTCCAAAAAATTGTTTTTATCAGACTGAGACAAAAACAGCTCTGGCGAAGGTGAAAATTAGAGAAAAACAGGATGAACGGAAAGATCTTCTGTTAAATTATGTTCTTCCCCTGTATATCATGCATTTAAATTAATATCACAGTGAATTAATACCAGCATATAATATGTTCACCATCTACCTAGCCCAGTTTTCTGTGGGTCAATCTCTACATTTCAAAGTTAAGTGAATTTGGCCTCTGTCTCTGAGGAAAAGAAAAGTGGGTGCTTCGGCATTGTCTTTGGTGGTCAAGTGGTTAACTTCCTTAGAAATAATCTCCTGTGCCTCACCAGCATGTCCCTAGGTCCTAGCCCCAGTGGCTGCCATTAAGTAGGCGCTCAATAAAGATTTGTTGACTAAACGACCGACTATTCAAAAGCCCTCAAACTATATTTGTGGTTGAACCAGAACAATTCTGTGTAACACTTTGAACCTTAAACCATTAAGAGTGAGATGTGTTCCTGCGAGATACTGTGGGGTTTTTTATTTCTAGAAGTATCCAAAAATGAAGAAATCCTTATCTTTTGGGGATAATACCCTGGCTGAAGATGAAGGTATCTCGAGAGCCTTTCGCAGTGTCTGTACACAGTAGTTAACAAGTACTGCATGTATATGAGAGAGTGGCTTCCATGTGGGTGGGGTACCCCGTCTTCCTAGAAAGTCTTCTATTCACCCCCCTGCCCGGAGTCTGCCCCACCTCGTTGGGTCAGTTGCTCTCCAGATGTGACTTCTAAGGTGGATTTATTTCATAGAGCCGAGAGCCTTCAGTGTGCCACGCCCTTGCCACAATTGCCCAAATGATGACTAGCCCTTCCTACCAGTGTTCTCTCCTCAAGCTCTGTTCCACTCCAACCTGACCCACAAAATATAAAACTGCTGTTTTACAACTCTGATGAGTTCTCACTTGATTCTAGATATGTAACTTGTAAAATGGTATTGCACAGTTTATTCTGGGCAGTTTCTGAGTCATTTTTATACACAGATGACAGCATATTGTAAATGTGTCGTATTATGTAAGGGCTTGTTTCTCCAGGTCATACCAGCTGAGTCATGGTTTGGAAAAAAAAGAAGTATTTGGCATAGTCAAAAGCATATAAGTTTAATCCTGGCCCTTGCCATTCTAGCTGTGTGATCTTGGGCAAGTCACTTAATCACATGAGCCTCTGTTTTTCAAGTGTAAAATGGGCATAATCATCCCTGTCCTTGCTACTGAAGGTTCAAGGTGGGGACTTGAGTAAGAGAGAACAAGAGACTAAGCAATTTCAATGGATTTCTGGAAGACTATGCACATGGAAGAACACTGAGTGGGAGAAGCTATAGCCCAGGATGTGCTTGGAGGGTCTTGCAGAAGACAGGGGAGCCTCCCTCTGTGCTGGAACCTTGGCTGAGGTTGGGGACTCGGAAAAGTTATTGGAGTGACTAGAAGATGGAAGATAGTGAAGATCTCTATACAAAATGGTCATCCTGCATCCCTGCTCCTCAACTCTGGCGCCAGGAACCCCCAGCAACTAGATGTTCAATCACAGAGAAAACCAAAACCAACCAACCAGTGACCAGAGGGGACTTTTATAAAGACAGTGAAGGATCTTTCTGAGAAAACTTGGGCAGCTGCAGCTTTTGGTACCGCGGCACAAAGTCATCTACATTCCGGCATTTCCGGCATCTACATTCAGCACAACGATCAGATCTCTGACTATTCACCCTAAATTGAAGCCTGCCAATCAGCAAATTCCACACACAGGTGCTAAGAGTCCTAGTCAGCCTTTCTCCTATCTCATTCTTAAGAATAGCCTGACAACTGGAATCACCAAACATTTGAGAAAAACCTACAGTATGACAAAGAAAGATAAACAGAGAAGAAGCGACCCCAGAAGAAACATAATTCAGGGAATATAAGAAGAGCCAAATAAAAGCCTACAAAATGTGTTACTCATCACTAGAGAGATGTGAAATGATATTACATCTGTTAAACAAGAACATGATGCTACAAAAAGGAAGAGTCAGAAAATGGGAAGGAACTCTTGGAAATGATATATTCAACAGATAGATCAATAGATGAGTGAAACAAGTTTGGCAAGTGTTAATAGTTGGTGAAGTCTGGTGGTGGATATATAAGTGTTCCTGTACTATTCTTGCAACTTTTCTGAATACTGGAAAATTTCATTAATAAATTTTTGAAAAAACAAAATAAAAATGATAAAAGTTTGACATAAAAATTCACTGAAGAAGTGAATCCTGCTTTTGACACTTAGTAGCTATATGACAGCAATGATGCCAAGAGATGGTTCTTGGGGAGGGAATGAGAAGTGGGGGAGACTTGATTCTATGCAGATCCTCCATGGAGCCACCACCTGTGCCACCCAGAAGCAAAAGGGCAGCATGCTTTAGCACAGACCTCCTAAACACTACATTTTGGCTCCGAAGGCCCACCCACCAAAAGCTATGTGACCCGGGTGAAGTACTTAATTTATCCGTGGACCTAGTTTCGAGTAGATCTGAAGGATGAAGAGGAAAGAGGAGTTTAGGATGACTTCCAGAATTCTGGCTGGAGTGACACCTCAGCAAGAGGAGGCGTAGGCATTCCTGGGGGGTTGGGAGGTATTTCAGGCCAAAGGACTCAAAGAGGAAAGAACGACCTTCTCTGTAGAAGCAGTGTGGGGACTCAGAAGAGTCATCGAATTTTAACCACATGGGATTTCTGCTTGTATCCCAAGCTGATGAGGAGGAACAAAGCAATTATGTCTGTTCTTTCAAATGTTCTATAATGAGCATATATTGCTCTATTTGTAAATAGAGATTATTGTTAAAGCATTCCTATGGTGTAAAGCTCAGAAACAGCAAAAACTGCTACAGGGTGTTGTATATTATGAGCTGTATTTTTAATTGAGTATTTATATGATTGTGTGCTAAAATTAAGCTTTTAAGTGCATGCATTTGAACCAATAAAATAAATTTATATCAGTTGATGTGTAACAGCAAGATGCAGCTTGATGTGTTTTGGCAGCAGTTGAGGGAGAAACTGACAACAGCTATAACCACAGGATAGGACATCCAACCCCGGCAGCGAAGGTGGTATCCGGAGTAGAGGTGAGTAGTGAGGGACCATTCTCGCAGCTGGAGTGCTGCTGAAACAATAGACAGGGCAGCTGGGGGTGGGAGCCATTCAGGATCCCCAAGGAAGGAAAAAATCTAGGGTGCGGGAGGTTGGAGGTCCGGTACTGACACCAGGAGCAAATCCTACTAATAACAGTACAAGATGGCTCACCGATTACGTTTCCGGTTATTAGTAATAGATTATCCCTGACCTTCACCGTAACCTTGTATGATTGTTATGTTTGGTTTGGTTTTGTCAGAGTTAAAAAAAAAAGGCAAATAGTACAGGAGGATTTACAAAAAGAAGCAATGGTTCCTTGCTCTTTATTCCCCAGCCTCAGTCCCACTTTGCAAGGCAACCACTGTCAGCTTCCCAGCTCTTGATTCTGCAGCTGATGCCCTCCAACTGTGTAAATACGATGGATCTACTATTTTATGACATTACTTATTGACTCTTGCAATGACAGATATTCATTTTACTTAATATCACCCCTGCACACACAATAGTTACATCACTATTTTTATCTTATTCACTTGTGCAGCTTTAATTTCCTTAAACTTTTGTTTTTAGTTCTCCCAAACACAGACAGCATCTCCTGGCTTTCCATTTTGTGAGAGGAGGGTATCTGAGCTCCTACGTCTCCTAGACTCCCCACCTCTGCTTCCACCTCCAAACTTTTCATCAAGCTGTACTCAGATTTCCATGGCTGAGAACATTTACATTCCATTCTGTAACCACAGTTAAGTCCTGTACAGTTTGTCCCTAGGTGAGAGTCTGTTAGAGTGTAATAGACAGTAACAATAAACAGCATTAACGCAAACTTTCCTTCACAGCAGAGACAAGAAGTGTGTTTCCTTCTCTGTAGTCGGTGTCACAACCCCGTGCTGCTCAGTTGCTCAGAATCGTGGTTAGTTGGATTTCATTTCTTTTCCTAGCGTTTTCTTCTTTTTTTAAAAACAAATTTATTTATTTATTTATTGGCTGTGTTGGGTCTTCGTTGCTGCGCGCGGGCTTTCTCTAGTTGCGGCGAGCGGGGGCTACTCTACGTTGCGGTGCGCAGGCTTCTCACTGCCGTGGCTTCTCTTTGTTGCGGAGCACGGGCTCTAGGCGCGTGGGCTTCAGTAGTTGTGGCTCACGGGCTCTAGAACGCAGGCTCAGCAGCTGCGGCACACGGGCTTAGTTGCTCCGCGGTATGTGGGATCTTCCCGGACCAGGGATCGAACCTGCGTCCCCTGCATTGGCAGGCGGATTCTTAACCACTGCACCACCAGAGAAGTCCCTTAGACATCTTCTCATATGCTTGTCCTTCCAGTGTTTCTTTATGCCAACATTATTTATTACACATATTTTTATTTCCCTCATTCCTTACACAAAATATAAAGGTTTTAGTATCTTAACGTGCTTAACTTTAAATGTGTGTCTTTCTACTTTTAAAATCTGCAAATAAGGCTCATAATAACCAACTACATA
>NC_041226.1:16276661-16278697 GCF_002837175.3 Physeter macrocephalus | reverse complement strand
ATCGGCAGGCGGACTCTCAACCACTGCGCCACCAGGGAAGCCCTGTATACATATTTTTAAATAAAATAAATAAAGTCATGAGACTTTATTCCCACTTTCCCTCCCTGCCAACCATAAATATATAGCCACCTGGGAGAATTTACAAGCCAGTACTCTCCCAGTACTTCACTCATAAACCAGTTTTGCATTAATCTCATTGCTTTATAGTTATTCATATGCTTTTTTTTTTTTAAGATTTTTTTTTCTTTGACGTGGACCTTTTTTTTTTAAAGTCTTTATTGATTTGTTACAATATTGCTTCTGTTTTATGTTTTGGTTTTTTTGCCCATGAGGCATGTGGGATCTTAGGTCCCTGACCAGGGATCAAACCGGCACCCCCTGCGTTGGAAGACGAAGTCTTAACCACTGGACCACCAGGGAAGTCCCAGTTATCATATGCCTTTGTTCGCAATAGTGTGTGACCTCTGGGAGCAGGGACCGTATATACTATCCTTCCGTGTCTCAAGCAGCACTTGTAGGGGAAGGTTCATTGTGTTATTCATTTGTTTTTTTTTTTTAAGATTTTTTTTTCTTTGACGTGGACCTTTTTTTTTTAAAGTCTTTATTGATTTGTTACAATATTGCTTCTGTTTTATGTTTTGGTTTTTTTGCCCATGAGGCATGTGGGATCTTAGGTCCCTGACCAGGGATCAAACCGGCACCCCCTGCGTTGGAAGACGAAGTCTTAACCACTGGACCACCAGGGAAGTCCCAGTTATCATATGCCTTTGTTCGCAATAGTGTGTGACCTCTGGGAGCAGGGACCGTATATACTATCCTTCCGTGTCTCAAGCAGCACTTGTAGGGGAAGGTTCATTGTGTCTGGAATCTTGGCTCTGCCATCCCTCAGCTTGTGCGTGGTGGTACATCACTGCTGTGGACTTCAGTTTTCTCATGCATAAAGGAAGAAGAATCTCTTCTTGCTGGATTGTTGATGATATTGAGTTGATGTGAGTGAAGGGCCCAGTGTGGGGTCCAGCTAGCCTACGAGCTCTCAGTGTCCCTTGGCCACCATTTGACTTGTCCCTAGATTCAACTTCCATTTCCATTTCTGACATCAGCTCTTTGATAGATTTTACATATTTATTTATTTTCTTGTCCCAACCAGTCAAAACCCATCATGATATCCCTGTACTCTCTCTATTGAAAATAGATGTTCTTGCTTCTTAATTCAGAGGAAAAAATGGCATGAATGGAGGGAGTGCGATGGGAACACCCAGTTTCACAGCTCCAGGGCACAACGCTCCCACAGTCTTCTGAACCACGTCCTCTGGAGCTGTCAACCTCGCAGCCCTACTTCCTGGCCTCCAACCTACAAAACTATCTGTTTTCAAACCCTTCTTAGTCTACTTTTTCCCTGTCCCTTCTACCTGTGCTAAGAACCACAATCCCTTCCCTGATTGCCTCAGGCTCTGTGGAGGAGTTATTTATTCCATTTCCTTGTCTTTCATCAGTTCTTTTCTTCTCCTCCCCCCACCCCCCATTCACTCTTCAGTTCATTGTAGTCTGGCTTTTACCTCCACTAAACTGAAACTGACTCCAGTAAAAATCACTCTAATACCAAGGCCTTTGCCCTTGCTCACCGAAACTGTTTAATCACTCTGTTTTACATTGGATCTCAGAAACTCGGCTGCGAAAACCAATTTATAAGCTTTACCATTCTAAAATCACCTTTGTATTTTATCTGTTTTTGTAGGGCAATTACAATTCTGTTTATCCATTTTGTAGCTACTAGAGTCACAGGTGGTCATTTTAGACCGCAAACTCCAGAAGGGCAAAAAGCCTTGTAACCCTCAGCGTGTGGTTGAACAGAGTATCTGGTGCTTCATTTATACTGGCTGAGGTGACTTAAGCGGAGTTCAGAACAACTTTCAAGCAAGCTCAGAAATGGCAAGATTAGAAGCACATTTGTGGGCTTCCCTGGTGGCGCAGTGGTTGAGAATCCGCCTGCCGATGCGGGGGACGCGGGTTCGTGCCCCGGTCCGGGAGGATCCCGC
>NC_041226.1:16275636-16276384 GCF_002837175.3 Physeter macrocephalus | reverse complement strand
CGCTGAGCCTGCGCGTCCGGAGCCTGTGCTCCGCAACGGGAGAGGCCACAGCAGTGAGAGGCCCGCGTACCGCAAAAAAAAAAAAAAAAAAGCAGATTTGCTGTGATTTTACTTATAAATAGCAAGAAGTTTTGCTCTTGATAAATGGAAGGTGCCGGTTTATCTAAAGGAATAAGAAAGAAAACTGATGACATGACTTCCTAAATCTAAATCCTTTGAGTAAAATTAGGAAATAGGAAAACTCACTTAGATGCCTATACGATGTGTGGTTATGCTCAGAGTAGGCTCTCTACAAATTCCTGTTGGATGAGTCCAGCTACCCTGCTGGATACAGCTTTAATGAGCTCCCAGGAGCAGCTAGCCACATCCCTTAATAATGTCTTCCTGCTGACAGCTGCAAGACCTGCATGGTGGTAGCATCCTTGTTAGACAATGGAAGAGGAGAAAGGCCAATCCTAAGTAAACATCTAGGAATTTAGTACGAGAAGTTTAGCAAAGAACTGTATAAAGCTGCAAATAAGACTAAATATCAGTTAATGCAAACTTCATATTGTGAGGTATACCAATTAAAAAAAACAAAAACAAGAGCTGTCTGCTTGCCTAAGGTTTGCCTTTAGCCAACAGGTGAGTTTTGGACAAAATGTTTTTTGGGGTATTTTTTAGGTGTTTATTTTTTTATTTCTTTTTTTTTTCTTTATTGGAGTATAATTGCTTTACAATGCTGTGTTAGTTTCTGCTGTATCACAAA
>NC_041226.1:16271618-16275311 GCF_002837175.3 Physeter macrocephalus | reverse complement strand
ATGTATCCCCATATCCCCTCCCTCTTGTGTCTCCCTCCCACCCTCCCTATCCCACCCCTCTAGGTGGTCACAAAGCACCGAGCTGATCTCCCTGTGCTATAGGGCTGCTTCCCACTAGCTATCTATTTTACATTTGGTAATCTATGTCCGTGCCAGTCTCTCGCTTTGTCCCAGCTTACCCTTTGGACAAAATGTTTGAATTAGAATCTTTTGTTGATGATGCCGATACAAGCCAGTTTTCCACCGTTGCTAACACTTCCAATTGATCTTACTTCACTCATTTACATAATGCATGAGACTCCTGAAGGCAGCGGCCCCAGGCTCACAGGAAGCAGAAACCAGAGAGAGACATTTAGGGGCCAAACTAGCCTAAAATTAGAATTTAGTCTTCAAAATTGGTTTAGCCAAGCTTTCAGAACTTACGGGCATTGTTTCTTTACCTAATTTCTCTTAAGAGCTTTGTGGAGTGCTACCACTTGTGGAAACACTTTGAAAAGAAGGGCTGGTTATAAGTAATTTCCCAGAGGATCTTACAGATATGCATTTTTTCCAATAATCAAGAAGCACTTATTTTGTGCGTTCCATGTAGCAGCCTCGATGCATAGATGTATGACGTCTCGTTGAATTTGCATGGCCATGGGAGGCTCAGAGAGTAAAGCCTTGCTCAAGGGTACCCAACCGTCACCTGGCCAGGAACAGTCCCCTGAACCCAATACTGTGTCCTTTCCATGGGTTCCGAAGGCGATACATGATTTCCTATCATTTTGGAGGCAATACATGATTTCCTATCATTTTGAGGCGCTGAGAAGAATAGTAATTTTATAATCTAGAAACGATCGGCCTGAAGGTAGATTGGGTGCAAGATTAGAATAAAAATCTCTAACATTTTTGGGTGCCTACTATGTGCTGGCATTATTTTAAGTGCTTACGAGTATGAATTCAATTAATACATCAACTCTAAAGGGCATTATCCCATTTCACAGAGGAAGAAAGTGAGGTACAAAGAAGATAAATAACTTGTTTGCCCAAGAGCACAAGCAGCCAGCAGTCCAACTCCAGAGTTCATATATATACATACAATAAACCATGTTGTAGCTATTTCTCTTTTATTTAAGGGGCGGGGGTGAGGGTGGTGAGAGATCGCAAATTAAGCACTAGTCTGTATTCAAAATCCAGTGAAATGTTTCTGATATAAAAATGATTTGTCTCTATTGATACTTTGATTGACATTCAGCATTTTATTACTATGGCATCCTGTGATATAAATGTACACTTTCTTTGGTGAGTTCTAGAACTATAAAATATCGTTGGAAGCTAATTACATGGATACATCTAAACAATTTTTTTGTTTTCCTAACTGTTTATTGTTATTAGGAAAATAAGGGGGGAAAAACGTGGGATGAGTAGCTCTCAGCAGTGGAAGAGCTACAGCTCTCCTCCCATGAAGTCACCATCTGTTTCTGTCCAACCATTGCTGAGTCCAGATGTTCCTAACCTCCTAGCACAATTCCCACAGTGAATGTTTTCCAACTGAAACTTCTTTGTTCAAGAAAATCAAGGCAGAGCAATATTTTATGGAGGTTGGACTTTGGCTGTTTTGAGCCACATGTTATTAAAACACAATTCTCCTGATGCATTTGTGCTGTGCTCCCAATCAGTAATGTGATCTCTCATTCATTATATTGAACGTTGGTTTTTGCATGACAAAAAAATTTAATTTCAAGTCTGAGTTATTACAGGAAAGATTTCTTCTAAAATATGAGAGGTAGCAGGAACTTGCTATGGGTTCCTTGCTCACAGCTGTAAAAAATAACGTTGTGACAAAGATGTTTGCTTGAACTAACTTTTTAAAAACCAATTGATTCTGACGATTCATAAGGTGATATTCATGAATAATGATTGTTTGAAAATTATATGAATCAAAAGCGGTAAGTCATTAGTGGGTAATTTTAATTTAATTTCCATATATTTAAAATCTGGTTTAAGACTAAAGGAAGCTTTTGAAGAAGAAAAAAGATGTCCCAGATCCCTAGCACCATTTTTCATTTTGGAGTGTTCCTATCCAGCCTATAATATCAGTGAGTGATTAGTGGATAGAATACAGGATATATTTATGGTGCTAGGATGACCCATCCAAAGTTCTATCACTAAGTTTAAGTTTTATAACCCATCCCATAAGACACAACTTAAGTGAAAGAGGAAGTTTTTTTCCCATTTAAAAACAATTTTAAAGTAAAAATTTACTTTCATGGAATTTGGTTGTTTTCTAGCATTCGAGAGGGTGTGGTGACTATAAAAACAGCTGCTTGTTGACTGTAAGTAGAAGTTATACAGGCTTGGAAAATCAGAAAGTCTGAGAGTATTATAAAAAGCTAAGCTGGTAAAAGATAGCAGCAGGACTAGGGAATGATGATTGAGTTCTGGGTGGGCTAGAAGCCCTCCTGAGGCAGTGTCTCTGGCAGTGATGGGCCAATGGCAGGAGATGAGACCAGAGGCCAGGAAGGAGGGACTAGGCCAAGTTGGAATGAACTAGACCTTGAAATTAACATGTGGAATTACATTTCTACAAAGAAGTAGCTGCAAGGCCATATACTGTTTATACTTAGAGTTCCAGGATTTTAAAGAAATAATTTGCCAATGTTTTTACCAGAAGTTGGGACCACTGTTTGTATATCTCAATATTAGAGCTAAATGGGTGTGATGTGGACATTCAAAGTTTAAGTCCAAAGAGGCTAGTCTGCTTGGCATTTGCTGCAGGAACCAGTGTGCGTAATCTAACGCAGCTAATATTTGTTGGGAGCTTGCTACATGTGAGGCATTGGTGAAGGCACTTACATGTATTAAATAATTTTATCTTTACACCAACTTTGTGAGCTACGTGTCTCCAGACAAGGACCCTGAGACCCAAGGAGGTTTAAGAGCTTGCCCAGAGTCACACTGAGAAAATGTGGCGTCAAGATTGTACTCTGGCCATTTTCTCCAGAGCTCTCACTATTAACCAGTGTTAGATCTGCCTCTCTTTTTATTTTTTGAATGTTATTTTTTTATACAGCAGGTTCTTATTAGTTATATTTTATACATATTAGTGCATATATGTCAATCCCAGTCTCCCAGTTCATCCCACCACCACCCGCTCCCCCTCCGCCGCTTCCCCCACCTTGGTGTCCATATGTTTGTTCTCTACATCTGTGTCTCTATTTCTGCCTTGCAAACCGGCTCATCTGTACCATTTTTCTAGATTCCACATATGTGTTAATATACGATACTTGTTTTTCTCTTTCTGACTTACTTCACTCTGTATGACAGTCTCTAGATCCATCCACATCTCAACAAATGACTCAGTTTCGTTCCTTTTTATGGCCGAGTAATATTCCATTGTATATGTGTACCACATTTTCTTTAACCATTCGTCTGTCGGTGGGCATTTAGGTTGCTTCCATGACCTGGCTATTGTAAATAGTGCTGCAGTGAACATTGGGATGTATGTGTCTTTTTGAATTACGGTTTTCTCTATGTATATGCCCAGTAGGGGGATTGCTGGGTCATACAGTAATTCTATTTTTAGTTTTTTAAGGAACCTCCATACTGTCCTCCATAGTGGCTCTATCAATTTACTTCCCACCAACAGTGCAAGAGGGTTCCCTTTTCTCCACACCCTCTCCAGCATTTATTGTTTGCAGATTTGCTGATGGT
>NC_041226.1:16270365-16271034 GCF_002837175.3 Physeter macrocephalus | reverse complement strand
ATTTTGTATCCTGCTACTTTACCAAATTCATTGATTAGCTCTAGTAGTTTCCTGGTGGCATCTTTAGGATTATCTGTGTATAGTATCACGTCATCTGAAAACAGTGACAGTTTTACTTCTTCTTTTCCAATTTGTATTCCTTTTTCTTCTCTGATTGCCGTGGCTAGGACTTCCAAAACTATGTTGAATAATAGTGGTGAGAGCGGACATCCTTGTCTTGTTCCTGATATTAGTGGAAATGCTTTTGGTTTTTCACCATTGAGAATGATGTTTGCTGTGGGTTTGTCATATATGGCCTTTATTATGTTGAGATAGGTTCCCTCTGTGCGCACTCTCTGGAGAATTTTTATAATAAATGGGTGTTGAATTTTGTCAGAAGCTTTTTCTGCATCTACTGAGATGATCATATGGTTTTTTTTCTTCAATTTGTTAATATGGAGTATCACATTGATTGATTTGTGTATATTGAAGAATCCTTGCATCCGTGGGATAAATCCCACTTGATCATGGTGTATGATCCTTTTAATGTGTTGTTGGATTCTGTTTGCTAGTATTTTGTTGAGGATTTTTGCATCTATGTTCATCAGTGATATTAGTCTGTAATTTTCTTTTTTGTAGTATCTCTGTCTGGTTTTGGTATCAGGGTGATGGTGGCCTCATAGAATGAGT
>NC_041226.1:16267689-16269887 GCF_002837175.3 Physeter macrocephalus | reverse complement strand
AGTTGCTTGTAGTAGTCTCTTAGGATGCTTTGTATTTCTGTGGTGTCTGTTGTAACTTCTCCTTTTTCATTTCTAATTTTATTGATTTGAGTCCTCTCTCTCTTTTTCTTGATGAATCTGGCTAAAAGTTCATCAATTTTGTTTATCTTGTAAAAGAACTTGGTTTTAGTTTTATTAATCTTTGCTATTGTTTTCTTTGTTTCTATTTCATTTATTTCTGCTCTGATCTTTATGATTTCTTTCCTTCTACTAACTTCGGGTTTTGTTTGTTCTTTTTTCTCTAGTTCCTTTAGGTGTAAGTTTAGATTGTTTATTTGAGATTTTTCTTGTTTCTTGAGGTAGGATTGTATTGCTATAAACTTCCCTCTTAGAACTGCTTTTGCTGCATCCCATAGGTTTTGGATCATCGTGTTTTTGTTGTCATTTGTCTCTAGGTATTTTTTGATTTCCTCTTTGAGTTCTTCAGTGATCTCTTGGTTATTTAGTAATAACATATTGCTTAACCTCCATGTGTTTGTGTTTTTTATGTTGTTTTCCCTGTAATTTATTTCTAATCTCATAGTGTTGTGGTCGGAAAAGATGCTTGATATGATTTCAGTTTTCTTAAATTTACTGAGGCTTGATTTGTGACCCAAGATGTGATATATCCTGGAGAATGTTCCATGTGTTCTTGAGAAGAAAGTGTAACCTGCTGTTTTTGGATGGAATGTCCTATAAATATCAATTAAATCTATCTGGTCTATTGTGTCATTGAAAGCTTGTGTTTCCTTAGTCATTTGTCTCTAGGTATTTTTTTATTTCCTCTTTGATTTCTTCAGTGATCTCTTGGTTATTTAGTAATGTATTGTATAGCCTCCATGTATTTGTGTTTTTTACATTTTTTCCCCTGTAATTGATTTCTAATCTCATAGTGTTGTGGTCGAAAAGATGCTTGATATTATTTCAATTTTCTTAAATTTACCGAGGCTTGATTTGTGACCCAAGATGTAATCTATCCTGGAGAATGTTCCATGCGCACTTGAGAAGAAAGTGTAATCTGCTGTTTTTGGCTGGAACGTCCTATAAATATCAATTAACTCTATCTGGTTTATTGTGTCATTTAAAGCTTGTGTTTCCTTATTAATTTTCTGTCTGGATGATCTGTCCATTGGTGTAAGTGAGGTTTTAAAGTCTCCACTATTATTGGGTCACTGTTGATTTCCTCTTTTATAGCTGTTAGCAGTTGCCTTAGGTATTGAGGTGCTCCTATGTTGGGTGCATATATATTTATAATTGTTATATCTTCTTCTTGGATTGATCCCTTGATCATTATGTAGTGTCCTTCCTTGTCTCTGGTAACATTATTTATTTTAAAGTCTATTTTATCTGATATGAGTATTGCTACTCTAGCTTTCTTCTGATTTCCTTTTGCATGGAGTATCTTTTTCCACCCTCTCACTTTCAGTCTGTATGTGTCCCTGGGTCTAAAGTGGATCTCTTGTAGACAGCATATATATGGATCTTGTTTTTGTATCCATTCAGTGAGACTGTGTCTTTTGGTTGGAGCATTTAATCCATTCACACTTAAGGTAATTATTGATATGTATGTTCCTATTACCATTTTCTTAATTATTTTGGATTTGTTTTTGTAGGTCCTTTTCTTCTCTTGTGTTTCCCACTTAGAGAAGTTCCTTTAGCATTTGTTGTAGAGCTGGTTTGATGGTGCTGAATTCTCTTTGCTTTTGCTTGTCTGAAAAGCTTTTGATTTCTCTGTCAAATCTGAATGAGATCCTTGCTGGGTAGAGTAATCTTGGTTGTAGGTTTCTTCCTTTCTTCACTTTAAATATATCGTGCCACTCCCTTCTGGCTTGTAGAGTTTCTGCTGAGAAATCAGCTGTTAAGCTTATGGGAGTTCACTTGTATGTTATTTGTCATTTTTCCCTTGTTGCTTTTAATAATTTTTCTTTGTCTTTAATTTTTGTCAGTTTGATTAGTATGTGTCTCGGTGTGTTTCTCCTTGGGTTTATGCTGCCTGGGACTCTCTGCACTTCCTGGACTTGGGTGGCTATTTCCTCCCATGTTAGGGAAGTTTTCGACTATAATCTCTTCAAATATTTTCTCGGATCCTTTCTCTTTCTCTTCTTCTGGGACCCCTATAATGCTAATGTTGGTGCATTTAATGTTGTCCCAGAGGTCTCTTAGGCTGTCTTCATTTCTTT
>NC_041226.1:16261237-16267567 GCF_002837175.3 Physeter macrocephalus | reverse complement strand
TATTCTGAATTCTTTTTCTGGAAGGTTGCCTATCTCCACTTCATTTAGTTGTTTTTCTGGGTTTTATCTTGTTCCTTCATCTGGTACATAGTCCTCTGCCTTTTCATTTTGTCTATCTTTCTGTTAATGTGGTTTTCATTCCACAGGCTGCAGGATTGTAGTTCTTCTTGCTTCTGCTGTCTGCCCTCTGGTGGATGAGGCTATCTAAGAGGCTTGTGCAAGTTTCCTTATGGGAGGGACTGGTGGTGGGTAGAGCTGGGTGTTGCTCTGGTGGGTAAAGCTTAGTAAAACTTTAGTCTGCTTGTCTGCTGATGTGTGTGGTTGAGTTCCCTCCCTGTTGATTGTTTGGCCTGAGGCGACCCAGCACTAGAGGCTACAGGCTCTTTGGTGGGGCTAATGGTGGGCTCCAGGAGGGCTCATGCCAAGGAGTACTTCCCAGAACTTCTGCTGCCAGTGTCATTGTCCCCACGGTGAGCCACAGCTGCCCCCCGCCTCTGCAGGAGACTTTCCAACACTAGCAGGTAGGTCTGGTTCTGTCTCTATGGGTCACTGCTCCTTCCTCCTGGGTCCCGATGTGCACACTACTTTGTGTGTGCCCTCCAAGAGTGGAGTCTCTGTTTCTCGAAATCCTGCAGTCAAATCCTGCTAGCCTTCAAAGTCTGATTCTCTCGAGGTTCCTCTGCCCATTGCCAGAACCCCAGGTTGGGAAGCCTTATGTGGGGCTCAGAACCTTCACTCCAGTAGGTGGACTTCTGTGGTATAATTCTTCTCCAGTTTGTGAGTCACCCACCCAGCAGTTACGGGATTTGATTTTATTGTGATTGCACTCCTTGTACCGTCTCCTTGCAACTTCTCCTTTGTCTTTGGATGTGGGGCATCTTTTTTGGTGGGTTCCTGTCAATGTTTGTTCAGCAGTTAGTTGTGATTCCGGTGCTTTCGTGAGAGGGAGTAAGCACACGTCCTTCTACTCTGCCATCTTGAACCAGTCTCCTCCTACATCTGCCTCTCTGATGCATGGCTTCTGGAGTGGTGTCTAAAGGAAGCTTACCCCCAAAAGAGCTCACAACAGATTTATTCACTGTGTTCCCTACTAACAGATTCACGACTAACATTAGTGTGGTGTGTGGCCCGGTTCATTCATCAAGATGCCCTCTTCAGCCTGCCTTTGTGTGGGGTACAGTCTGAGTCCCCTCTGTTCAGCCCTCAGGCTTAGTTTACTGGCTCCCTGGGATGTTCCAGCCAGCAGTGTGAACATTAGCTTATCCTTTGGATTTGTTTTCTAGTTCTTTCTGGTCCTCTTACTATTTTTATCTCAGTCTAGCTTTTAAAAATATGCTTTCTGTTGTAGTGTATTTAGATTTTTCGGTAGCAGCATTTTTAGATATTCTATACTGGGAAAAGTGACTCTGAATGTTTACTCCTCAATATTGCCATCAGTTATCTGAAATGCTCTTCTCTAATATTACTGTGAAACAGCTTGGATTCATGAAGACATAAATACATCACCCAACAGCAAAAGGGATTCAGACTAGTAAGGAATGGTGGGCATTACTGCTTTGCAGAGGCATACATTCACTCTAGCGCAATGCTTCTCAAAATGTCTGGGAATCATAATCTTCTGGGGAACTAGTTTAAAATGCAAATCCTAATTCCTAGCCTCCTTGAGATTGAGATATAGTAGATCCAGGGTGGAACCCAGGAATCCCCATTTAAAACAAGCACCCCCAAATGCTTCTGATACAAGTAGACAGCTGATCCACTTTCGAAAAACATGAAACTAGCAGAAGGTCGGGGAAAGCATATTAATATGGAGAGAGAACTATAGAAATTACATCCATGGACTTTGGGAGATGCTTGCTCTTTGGGAGGCAAGAGCATGGACTTTGGAACCAGACCAACTGATCTGAATCTTGTTCCATACTAATTATCCATCCAACCTTGAGTAGGAGTTGAAAACTCCTATGTGTACCTTGGTTTCCTTACGTTACGTGAAGCTAATAATACCTTTCACATAAGGTTGGTGTAAGGATTGAATGTGATAACAGAATAGAACATCTTGTAGACTTTTTGCTAAACAAAGCTTTTAAACTCATGCATTTATTTCTACTCATGCTGAAATCACACCAAATGATAATAAAGGAATACAACAAGGCATATATACTTAAGGACAAGCAGAATGGGAAGGAGACAACAGTAAACAAGAAATGTTGTCAGAGTTTGGAGACAAAAAAATGGATGGAAGCAGAGCAGACAGTTGAATGGTACTCATCAGTTGACACTAGTATGACCCTATTGGTTATTTATAGGCAGTGTCCATTCAGTGATCATGCTCTCCTAGTGGTTAAGTATTTTCATGGTCACTCCTGGATGGACGAATACTAGTTGACTTGAACCTAAGTGCCTGAGGAAAGTGATGCCAATAGGAAGAAACCAATTTGCTCCAGAGAACACTGGAAAAGCTTAGGATTTGGCAGTACCAAACACCATGGAGAGCAGGGGTGAAGAATAAGGGCTAAAAACGGAGACAGGCTAAAAAAAATGTGTTGGGGCAGATTTAGACTCAAAATTAGACTTCCTAACTACAAATCTGAAGTTAATAAGACAATGAAACAACTATTGAAAACACAGAGGAAAAAAAGTTTTTCAATGAAGTATTCTATATCAAATTAAATATCAATCAAGACATTTTCAGACATAAAAGTTCTAAAAAGTTTTATTTCCTATGATTTCTATCTCAAGAAGTTACTGGATAATGTGCTTTATGAAATGGGCAAGTAAACCAGGATAAAGGAAGACACATAAGGGCAGGAAATGAGGACTCCAATATCGAAGTGAAACAGAAGGAATTCCAAATAGATGCAGAAGGGAAGTGCCAGGACAACTGTGCATAAGGCCTTGATTGGAGCAGGACAATAGACAGCTCTGGGAAAAAGTCCCCTCAGCCCCGAAAAATGGAATTGATAGATCATCTGATGCATTTGACCATGACAAAAATAATATTAAGAGAGATTTTACAATGATTTTGAGAGTTTGGAAATAACAATTGTAAATACATTGAAAACTAAAACAAGGCAATTAATAACTCCAGGAAAAACAAAATTTGCACAAAAAACCCCATCATGATCATAGGCCTCTTTGGCTCAGTAGTAAACAAAATTGTCATATACCTTACTGAGAGCATAGAGGAAAGAAATGAAGGAAGTGAGGCTGAATTCTCATTGTCCATAATAGGAAGTTAGTAAAATGCTGTCTGAAATAGAGAAATCAAGAAATAGTAACATAAGGATTTTATTTATAATTTTGGATGTAAATATTAGAAGAAATTTAAATGAACTGAGATAGTTTCCTCTGGGGAGCAGGATGGCACTAGAGAAGGGTGAAACAGGGGATTCTGTTCTTCATTAGAAGTCTTGTAGTACTATTTGCTTTTTTTAAAATATAAATTTATTTATTTATTGGCTGCTTTGGGTCTTCGCTGCTGTGCTCAGGCTCTGTCTAGTTGCGGCGAGTAGGGGGCTACTCTTTGTTGCGGTGCATGGGCTTGTTGCAGAGCATGGGCTCTAGGCGTGTGGGCTTCGGTAGTTGTGGCACACGGGCTCAGTAGTTATGGCTCGCGGGCTCTAGAGTGCAGGCTCAGTAGTTGTGGTGCACAGGCTTAGTTGCTCTGAGCCATGTGGTATCTTCCCAGACCAGGGCTCAAACCCATGTCCCCTGCATTGGCAGGCAGATTCTTAACCACTGTGCCACCAGGGAAGCCCATACTATTTACTTTTTAAAATTTATGTACAAGTATGACTTTAACGACAATGATTAATTTAAAATATAAATGCTCTTCATATATAGATATACATATACAGTGCTTGTCACTGGTAAATACTCATTAGTTGGTAATTATGTTTATTGTTTGTGGTGAACTGTAGGTGAGAACTAGGACACACTCAGAGGCTTCTCCAGAATTTTTCTAGGAGAGATTCAGAGGCAGCAATCAGATTGACAGGTGTGGGTACTGGGTTGAATTGTGGTTCCAAAAATATATGCCCCAGGGCTTCCCTGGTGGCACAGTGGTTGAGAGTCCGCCTGCTGATGCAGGGGACGCGGGTTCCTGCCCCAGTCCGGGAAGATCCCACATGCTGCGGAGCGGCTGGGCCCGTGGACCATGGCCGCTGAGCCTGCACGTCTGGAGCCTGTGCTCCGCAACAGGGGAGGCCACAACAATGAGAGGCCCGCATACCGAAAGAAAAAAAAAAATATATATATATATGTGTGTATATATATATATATATATATATATGCCCCAGTCCTAGCCCACATATCTGTGAATGTGACCTTACATGGAAGTAGGGTCTTTGCAGATGTATAATAATTAAATTAAGGATCTCAAGATGAAATCATTCTGAATTTAAGGTGCACCCTAAATCCAATGATGAATGTCCTTATAAGGAACAGAAAAGGAGAAGAACAGAGAGATACAGAAGGGAAGGCCATGTGAAGATGAAGGCAGAGACTGGAGTGATGCATCTACAAACCAAGAAACACTAAGAATTGCCAGCAGCCACCAGCTAGGTGAGATGCATGGAACAGACTCTCCCCCAGAGACTCCAGAAGGAATCCACCATTACCAACATCTTGATTTTAGACTTCTGGCTTCCAGAACTGTGAGAGAATAAAATTCTGTTGTTTTAAGGCACTCAGTTTGTGGGAACTTATTACAGCAGCCCTAGAAAACTAACTCAGTGGGGTTAGCAGATAGGTCTGGAACTTCATTTGTAGAACACGTATCTTATTCTTTAGATTGTATATTTTTGGGGAATTTGATGGGGTCAGCATAGGAGATTATGGGGGTGACTAAAGCCTCCTTACACTATCCTTTGGCACTGCCACTGGTAGATCCCGGTTGGATGAGTCAATGAAATAAATGTGTTTTATTATTTTTTCCAGCTTTATTGAAATATAATTGACATATAACATTATATAAATTTAAGATGTACAAATGTTGATTTGAAATGCTTATTGCAAAATGATTACCACCATGGAATTAGCTAACACCTGCATCACATCACATAATGATCATTTCTTTTTTGTGGTGAGAATATTTGCGATCTACTTTATTAGCAACTATCAAGTATATAATAGAGTATTATTAACTATAATCACCATGCTGTACCTTAGATTCCCAGAACTTATTCATCCTGTAACTGGCATTTTGTACCCTTTGACCAACATCTCCTTTCCCCCTCCCCCCCTTCAGCCCCTGGTCATTACCATTCTAGTCTGTTTCTATGAGTTCAGGTTTTTTAGATTCCACATATAACTGATATCATATACTATCTGTCTTTCTCTGCCTGACCTATTTCACTGTAAAAAAAATTGTATTTTAAAGTCATTTCTGATGCATACATTCATGTTATGAAATGTATTTTGGGGACAGCAGCATTTCTACACCACTATGTGGTAAAGGGCTTGAATGTTTCCCTATTTCATCAAAGAGGCAGATGTGAAACCAAGAGAAGAAATAGGTCTCCTCTGAGCCCATCCTTTTAGAAAACTTAATGAGACTGGGCTACCATAATGTATCATTCATTGACATTCCACTTCTCTGTTTTAGGACTGGCTTCCTAATACTTGAAATTAAATGAGTAATCTCTTTTTTCATTCTATTCTTTGCTTTTAAAATTTACCTTTTCTCCTTAGTCTCATTTCTTTTAGCTGTCCTGGCCATACCTTTAATGACTCACAGAAAATTAGCCCACACCAAAAAAATGGTAAACTTAAGATTTCAAAAATAGTGCTTGGAAATTTTCTTGAAATTTTGCTCTCTTTTTTTTTAACATGGAAATTCATTTGATAGATGCTGTGCGCTCAAATTCTCTTTCCAAATGTCTCAAATAAGCCCATGTTTTTCCATCTCTAGCCCGACTAAGGCCATGCCCATCTCTCCAAAACTTTGCTCAGGAGATTTGTCTGCTTCTTCCTTTATATACTTCCATCTCCTCCCCTGAAACAATGGACAGTATAAATTGGCCTCCTAAAATCATTCGTTGGATACACTTATCTTAAGATAAAATCTACCTTTTTTTTTTTTTTTCCCTGAGCAGCTTGTGGGGTCTTAGTTCCCCAGACCCTCGACAGTGAAAGCACGGAGTCCTAACCACTGGACCACCAGGGAATTCCCAAATCTAGCATTCTTAATGCAGCCTACTAAACCCTGAATAATCTGACGCCTGCCATCTTCACAGCCTCATCTTCTACTTTTTTATTTTATTTTTATTTTTTATTTTTTTTTTGCCGTACGCGGGCCTCTCACTGTTGTGGCCTCTCCCGTTGCGGAGC
>NC_041226.1:16241587-16260773 GCF_002837175.3 Physeter macrocephalus | reverse complement strand
GTTGTGGCCTCTCCGTTGCGGAGCACAGGCTCCGGACGCGCAGGCTCAGCGGCCATGGCTCAGCGGCCCAGCCACTCCGCGGCACGTGGGATCTTCCCGGACCGGGGCACGAACCCGTGTCCCCTGCATCGGCAGGCGGACTCTCAACCACTGCGCCACCAGGGAAGCCCATCTTCTACTATTGAGTTGGCCAAAAGGTTCGTTCGGTTTTTTCCGTAAGATAGCTTTAGTAGTGCTTAGTTGTCTTTAAATTCATTCGAAACAGTTGTTACATTGTATTGTGACAGCTGTCATATCAGCAACATGCATTTAAAAAAACATCAAAATTGGTGAATTTTTTGTGTAGCCATTTTAATATTGAAGATGGAAGGAAAAAAAGCAACATTTTTGGCGTATTATGCTTTATTATTCCAAGAAAGGTAAAAATGCAACTGAAACGCAAAAAAATGTTTTGTGCAGTGTATGGAGAAGGTGCTGTGACTGAGCGAACGTGTCAAAAGTGGTTTGCGAAGTTTTGTGCTGGAGATTCTTGCTGGCTGATATTCCACAGTCACGTAGACCAGTTGAAGTAGATAGCGATCAAATCGAGACGTTAATGGAGAACAATCAATGTTATACCACGCGGGAGATAGCCGACATACTCAAAATATGCAAATCAAGCGTTGAAAATCATTTGCACCAGCTTGGTTATGTTCATCACTTTGACGTTTGGGGTCCCCATAAGTTAACAAAAAAGAAAAAGCCTTCTTGACCATGTTTCCGCATGCGATTCTCTGCTTAGACATAATGAAAACATTCCGTTTTTAAAACAAATTGTGACGGGCGATGAAAAGTGGATACTGTACAGTAATGTGGAACGGAGGAGATCGTGGGGCAAACGAAATGAACCACCACCAACCACACCAAAGGCCGGTCTTCATCCAAAGAAGGTGATGCTGTGTATATGGTGGGATTGGAAGGGAGTCCTCTGTTACGAACTCCTTCCGGAAAACCAAACGATTAATTCCAACAAGTACTGCTCCCGATTAGACCACCTGGAAGCAGCGCTCAACGAAAAGCGGCCAGAATTAGTCAACAGAAAACGCATAATCTTCCATCATGATAAAGCAAGACCACATGTTTCTCTGATGACCAGGCAAAAACTGTTACAGCTTGGCTGGGAAGTTCTGATTCCTCCACTGTATTCACCAGACATTGAACCTTTGGATTTCCATTTATTTCAGTCTTTACAAAATTCTCTTAATGGAGAAAATTTCAATTCCCAGAAGACTGTAAAAAGGCACCTGGAACAGTTCTTTGGTCAAAAAGATAAAAAGTTTTGGGAAGATGGAATTATGAAGTTGCCCGAAAAATGGCAGAAGATAGTGGAACAAAAGGGTGAATACGTTGTTCATTAAAGTTCTTGGTGAAAATGAAAAACGTATCTTTTATTTTTACTTAAAAACCGAAGGAACTTTTTGGTCCACCCAATACTATTCCCTTCAAACATTATGCTCCAGCCACATGGCTTTCACTTCGCTCCTCTAATACATCAACTATTTTCCTCCTAAGGCCTTTGCATGTGCTGTTCCTTTTACTTAGTATTCTCTTTTCTCCAGTCTTTTCTTTCTTCTGTAACTATAGCTACATTTCACTTGCTTTGTTTATAAATTAACTCTCAAAATTAAAAACCAATCAATAACATTTAAGAAATGATTATGTATATGTAAGTCATTATAAAAACAAGTAGTATGATTGGGCCTATTAAAAAAAAATCCACTCTTAGGTATTTACCCAAGAGAAATAAAAACGTGTTCACAAATGACTTATACTTAAATATTTTTAGGGCTCTATTCATAATAGCACCTAGCTGGAAACAAACCAAATTCTGTCAACAGAAGAATGGACAAACAGATTGAGTTATATTTGTGTAATGGGCTACTACTCAACAATAAAAAAGAATATGCCACTAGTGCATGCAACAACTTGAACCTCCAAAACATTTTATTAAACAAAAGAAGCCAGACATAGAAGAGGATATATTGTATGATTCCATTTATGAAAAGGGCAGGCAAATAAATACTGTAGCAACAGAAATGAGAACAACCACTGTCTTTGGGGGTGTGTGGTGGGGCAGCAGAGGCATTGGCTTGAAAGAGAGCAAAGGAACTTCTGGGGTGATGGGACTGCTCTGTATCTTGCTTTGAGTAATGGGGTTACACAGGTATACACATTTGTCAAGACAAACTATACACTGAAGATATGTGCATTTTATTATGCATGAAATACACTGTAATTAAAGAACAATGCAATCTTATATTTTTGTAATCTAGATGCCCAAAGAGACTTTTCAATAATCAAGTCCAATGCTTCATTTTATTTTCTTTCTAGCTTCTTTCACCTCTTCTGAATCACACTCAAATGTCATGTATGTTAATAACGTGAGAGGTTATCAGGCCTCCCTCCAGATCCATAGACTTATTTTACCCGTAGCATTATGATTCCAGACGTCTCATCCCCACATCTACATCAGATCAGAAGTAGCTGAAAAGTACACCGGAAGGCACACTGGTAATAGTGACACCCTGACAATGAAGGAGAAAAAGAAAAACTAGAAGTATGACCTAAGATGGGACTTCCCTTACGGTTCATTGGCTAAGACTCCATGCTTCCACTGCAGGAGCCGTGGGTTTGATCCCTGGTCAGGGAACTAAGATCCCACATGCCAGTGTGGCATGGTCAAAAAAAAAAAAAAAAAAAAAAAAGTATGACCTAAGAATCCAAAAAGAGTGTGAACCTGGAATAAATGAAACAAAATCAGACTATGGTATACATTTCCTTAGCTGTAGGGCATCACATTTTATAATAGGGTTCATCCGGAAATGTTAACTCATATGCAGTATATTCTATTTTAAAAGCAAAGAGGGGTAAATCCACAAACATTTCACAGAGAACAGTTTAAATCATATTTTTGTTTTGGCACATGAAGGGATAAATTTTCAGATAGCCAGATAAATCCAGTCAGGAATGAAAGCCACTCCCTGCTAGAACAAGGACTGGTGGCAAAGGAGCCACCTTTGGGCAGATGGCTACTGTTAAACCACTTGGTGGAGCCCCAGGCAACCGAGAGGGTCATGTAATCCCAATAAGCTCTGATTTGACACCATTACCACCAACATGGAATTTCCTGAATGCTGTAAGGAGGCTGAGAAATGCTGCAAGCATGTGCTTCGTCTGGGCCACATGGTTGTGAAAACTCCATAGGGGAAGACCCATGAAAATGTCATGCCAGTTCTTCTGAACGTAAATAATTCTAAATGGGCTCGTAGAGCGCCTTCTGAGTAATTTCTACTCTACAGAGATTTGATTGCAGAAAATTTCCGGTAAACTTAAAACTCAATTTCCTATAACACTTAGAAATTGTACCAAGCTGGGCATTTGTACCAGGGCAAGTGTACCAAGTATTAAAAACACTGGGTTTTTGTTCGATTGAGGGAGGCCCTTGATGAGTAGTAGAACTTTGAAATTTCGGGGAAAAAAAAAAGATAGATAAATAAAGAAGATGGACATTTCTGATCGTCAGTGACTAAAGAAAACCTTGCTGAACTTGGAAAGTATAAAGAAAGAGGGAATACCTCCTAGTTTGAGGTGTTGTATCCTTGAGTTCAGAGTCATGCTTGAATTGGATGCCATGGATCCTCAGGGACGAAGGGCCCACGGGAGAATGAGGAAAGTGAGGGGAATGCTGCTGGAGGGAGAGAACATGGAATGTCCTAGTGGTCAAGAGGAATGCGTGTGTGGGTGTGTGGGAGGATATCAGGGGAAAAGAACACTGCGAAGCTGATTTGTTTTTTTAACTGCCAAAGCATTCCTGGGACATTCTTCCTAGATGCTGGGATTAGAGAGGTGGGAACTTTCAACAATATGTTTATCCAAGTACAAGCATTAAAAAAATTTTTTTGGCAGATGTATTTTTTAATTCTAAAAAGAAAATGGTGACATTCAGGCAACTTTGAAACAAAATGACTTCTCATAATTCCACTACTCTTTAACAGCTAATATTCTATTTCTGTGTTTTCTTCTAGACTAAAACTCTCTTTCTTTAGCAATACTTTTGGGCGAGTAAGTTTCCTCTTGGCATGATCTCTATTGAAGCAGCTTCTGACCCCTAACAAGCTGGGAACAATCCTCCAGTCCTGTATCATTCTGCTTTAAATTGGAAACTTGAACTGCAGAGGTGAATTACCTGCAATTATCATTTCATGACTGTTTTTAAGATTCCCCCTTTCAACATCTGCTGCATGCGGTCTGCGGAAGTAAAGGAAGTCAAGCACTGTGGGTAAGAAAGCAATTCTGTAGTTCTCTAGAATGGGTTTAGGGATCATCCATCCTAACTCTAGTAAGAAAAATGAGGCCCAGAAAAGCCACAGAACTAATAAATGTTGTAGCTGAGATTGGACTCAAGCTCTTAAAAAAACAAAACATTTAAATTTTAAATAATTTTAGATTTATAGAAAAAAATTTTAAATAGCACATAGAGAGTTCAAGTCTACCCTCATCCAGCTCCCCCTAATGTTAACAATTACACAACCATAGTTCAGTTATCAAAACCAGAAAATTAATATTGATACAATACTATTAATTAAACTACACACCTTATTTGAATTTCATCAATTTTCCTTTTAGTATCTTTCTGTCTGTCATTTTGGGATCCAGTTCAGAATCTCACATTGCATTTAATCATTCTGTCTCCTTAGTTTCTTCCAATCTGGGAGAGTTCCTCAATCTTTGTCTTCCATGACCTTGAAACTTTTGAAGAGTACTGGCCAGGTATTTTGTAGAATGTCTGTCAACTGGGGTTTGTCTGATGCTTCCCCACGATTAGATTGTGGTTGTATATTTTTGGCAAGAATAACACAGAGGGAAAGTGTCCTTCTCAGTGCATTATAAGAGAAAATACACAATGTTGGTATGTCCTATTACTGGTGATATTATCCTTGATCACTTGGTTAAGGTGGTATCTGTCAGGTTTCTCCACTGTCAACTTACTATTTTTCCCTTTGTAAATGATGAATATCTTAGTGGATATTCATTGAGACTAGGCTAATATCCTAATTTTCCTCAAACTTTCCATCAATGGATCTTGCCTGCAGCAAATTATTATTGTGATGTTTACCTAGTAGTGATCTTGTCATAGATAGATGGATAGACGTAGATATAGATATGTATGGACTCATGGATATTTATTTAATCCTATGGATCATAACCCCATATTATCATTATTTACTTTCTTGCTCAAATTGTTCCAGCTTTGGCCACTGGGGACTCCTTTAGGTTGACTCCTATATCCTTTTGTCAGGCCTCGTCATTGTGGGCATTCTGTATTTTCTGACACAAGACTTTCCAGGCTCGATTAGATTCTCCCTACCCCAGCCCTAGAATCAACCACTTCTCTGAGGAACCCTCTGAACCAAGACCTTTTGATATAAACCTCTCATGCCCCTTCCACCAGCTCCTGTTATATCTTAAACACTTTTGACTTGAACCCTTTGTACGCTTTTCTCAGAAATATACTCTACAGGTAGGTGAAGTTTGTACTGGTTGGGTGTGGTCCAGTCATTCAACATTGCTTTGTGGTTACTCCTGATACTCCTCTGTCCACTTTAATTGTCCCACAGGGATGATCCAGGCATGAGGTGGCAGGAGGGTGAGAAGACAGAGAAGTGGATTGGAGTGTAGATGAGGGGATAATAATGTGGATGTAGATGAAGATATGTGGAGAGGAAGCCTGGGAGACTCAAATATACACATCTAAATTCTTCCTGCTTCACGACTACACAAATAAAGCACACACACACATTTCAAAAAAGGAAGTTAGAAATTTTGAAGTTTTAATTTAAGTTTTCTAGCACTTGATCCACTCTGCCTGTGGGGAAGCTGCTCTTTGTGACTTTGGCTTCTCTTCCTTCTCTCTCTTTCTCTCTCACATTGCCTCTAGCAGCTGTCCAGGCTGATTTATAGGGTCATAGCAAGTCAGCTTCTGGCTGAGCCTCACACGCTCACTGAGTATGTGTTATTACACTCCCTGTGTTAGGGGATGGATAAAGTTACCCATATGGACGTTAACCGAAAAGAGAGCTAAGTTCGCAGTGGAAATTAAGAGGCAGACTGGAAACAGAAACTTGAGAATTCTAGGTTTCTAATCATCTGCATGAAATAATAGGACTTAAAAAGCAACTTAGAAAACTATTCCAAATAGATGAATATGTATCATGTTGTAAATACCTGCAGTAAAGCCCATGTTCCATTCCAGGATGCAAGAACACTGAAAGGTAGCGGCTGCAGTTTCTTGGGGTTTGGTATGAGTGTGGGATTGTTTTTCTGCTATGTGAATAGTTATTCTATTTTTTTAATTTGTAACTTTCTACAAACGACACTACACATTTTTCTACATACTTGTCCCTGGGTGTGCGTGTGTGAAGGAGAGAGAGAGGTTGAAAGAGAAGGAGAAGGAGAGAGAGGGAGAGCAAGAGATATGACACGCTAGTTTCTTACTTTTACAGGAAATTTAATACATGTCAGCACAAATCTGAGACGGACTCATTTGGCAGGAAGAACAAATTCACACACCAGAGTAAACAGAGAATGAGGTGAGATCTCGAGAATAGGGGAAGGGTGGGGAGGCACTCTACAATTTAAGATATGAATACAGGTGCTTTATTAAAATTATTTTCGGGGCTTCCGTGGTGGCGCAGTGGTTGAGAGTCCGCCTGCCGATGCAGGGGACGCGGGTTCGTGCCCCGGTCCGGGAAGATCCCACGTGCCGCGGAGCGGCTGGGCCCGTGAGCCATGGCCGCTGAGCCTGCGCGTCCGGAGCCTGTGCTCCGCAACGGGAGAGGCCACAGCAGTGAGAGGCCCGCGTACCGCAAAAAAAAATATATATATATTTTCGGTTTCTGACAGTCACGTAGAATTTTCATCCTGACCTCCACAGTACTTGTCTTAAATGATTTAGGAAATTTCATCCTTCCCTCTGATCGCTCAATCATTTAGCCATCGAGTCCAACATATTCTACCTCTTGTGCATCTTCTAGGCCACATCGTCTCCCTTCTGTCCCCACGTGTACTCACTTGGTTCGGGCCTTCACCAAGTTTTGTCTAGACTATTGCTAAAGTTTTCTTTCCATCTTTGAATGTCTCTGAATTATTTACCCCTTAAAACTCATTCCAGGCATCTCCTCCTACTCCATCAGAGCTAGCTATTTCTTTCCTGATGCCACCACTGAACCTTGTGTTAACTCATTCTATCATTCTTCTCCAGATGTATTGTAACTGCTAGGGTATATACTCACTTCCCTACTAGACCGAGGCTGTGGGCTCCTTGAGGACTGGGATTGTGTCTACGTTCCCAATGGGGTTTATTTCTATATCCCCGATGCCTGGCAGTGTTGGGCACACTCGGTGCTTGATAAATGCTTGGTCAGTGAATGAAAAAAAATAAACAAATGACCAGGTGGATAAATGAAGGAGTCCACTCAGCTCACCAATCAACTATTTTTAACTCGTAAACTCACCGTCGACCCCAAGCAAATGTTTCTCCCTGGAGCTGACAATTCATAACAAATCATATGATGGAAGATTATATCCTTTAAGATGACATCTACAGGCAACAGCTTCTCCTCTACAGCGAGCAGTCTTCTCAAGATAAGTTATTTTTACTTTTTTGAAGGCATTCGTAATTATTATGCCTCATATCGCCATCTAGTGAAGCAAACTGGTAATACAGCAATTAAGCTATCTATGCATGAATGTGAGAAACACACTTGTGAAAAATCATTTATAGAAAATGATCCTTCCTTCTCCAGGTTCAAAAACCTTCAGTTGTGTCTACTTTGTGCTTTCTAGAGTTCAGCAACTTTTTTCTTGCCAAAATAACTTATTTCTAAATATCTGAATGGTGTCATGCCACTGGAAAATAATGTGGATATATGGAAAACATTTACAGCTAGCCTGAGTTTCATGGCCTTTAAATCAAAGAGCCACTGATATTTATTAACACAGAATGTTATTTTAGATATGTTATAGAATAAAATTTTTGTAAGCTATGCAAACAATCCCAACAATTTAATTTAATTAATATTTATAGAGAGGTTTTTAGTGATCAAAATGTGCTTCAAAGTAAGTATCATTTCACTATGATACCCATCTTTGTAAAGCTTAAAAGTAAATACTATAACAAAATAGTGTATTGGTTAAATATCTGTCTTTTCTTTTTTCCTAACATCTTTATTGGAGTATAATTGCTTTACAATGTTGTGTTAGTTTCTGCTGTTGTCTGTCTTTTATCTATCTATCTAGACTGTAAAGAAAAGCAAGGGGGTCATGAACATAAAAACCTTCAGAAGAATGGTCACCTCAATGGAGAGACAAGGGGAATGAATAAGAGGAGAACCCCCAGTAGCTTCCACGGGATTAGAAATGTTTTTATTCTATGTGAGGTCATGGATTTTTATTTTATTGCTTGCTTCATAATTTAGATGCACATATTTTTGATCCAGTAACCCCACTTTTGAGAATTTTTCTTATAGGAACAAAGCACCAGTATACATGTATATGCATTTAAAAAAGGGAGAAGAAAGAAAGAACAAGTAAAATTAAAAAATGAATACAGTTACCACATAAGCTTCATGTATACTCTACTTTTGGAGTCATCTAAGTGTGATGCATATTCGTTTTTCATAAAAGCAAAATTTGATGATAAATATGATAAGCATTATCATCTGATATGCTTCAATAAAAACTTTTTTAAAACTTAAAAAAACCTTTCAGTGATATTTTAACAAACATATAGTTTGTTATGAATAGATACATATGCATAATTATAATAAGGTTATTATGCTAATAAAAGAACATTGAATATGACAAAATGGAGAAAGTCTGGTAGCATAAAAAAGAAGTAAATGAATTACAATGCTTTCATATGGGGATTTAAGAGCATTTAAGAACATGTTTTCTAGTATTTTCTTCAGCCTAAAACTTTAGTATGTTTTGGTAGCTGTTCCCCCAACAATATTTTATCTTATTTTATTTTTAATGTTTAAGGTTTTTATATATCTTTATTTTTATTGAGGTATAGTTGGTGTACAATATTATAGGAGTTTCAGTTGTACAACATAGTGATTCAATTTTTAAAGGTTATACTCCATTTATAATTATTATAAAATATGGGTTATATTCCCTTGTATATATCCTTGTAGCTTATTCATTTTATACATAGTAGTATGTACCTCTCATTGCCCCTCCCTACTTCTTTCTCCCCGCTGGTAACCACTAGTTTGTTCTCTATATCTGTGAGTCTGTTTCTTTTGTGTTATGTTCACCAGTTTGTTTCATGTTTTAGATTCCACATATAAGTGATACCATATAGTATTTGTCTTTCTCTGTCTGACTTGTTTCACTAAGCATAATATTCTGCAAGTCCATTCATGTTGCTGCAAATGGCAAAATTCCATTTTTTTTCTTTTATGGCTGAGTAGTATTCCATTGTATATATGTGCCATATCTTCTCTCTCCATTCATCTGTTGATGGACACTTAGGATGCTTGCATATCTTGGCTATTATAAATAATGCTCCTATGAACATTGGGATGCATGTATTTTCTTGAGTTATTGGTTTTTTGTTTTTTTTTTTGGTCTTCTTTGGATATACACCCAGGAGTGGAATTTCTGGATCGTATTGTAGTTCTATTTCTGAATGTGGCGTAAATTCAAATTTCAGCATGAGAGTACAGCTGATTACAAAACACTGGGGAAGATTATCAAAATTAAAATTATTATTGTTTTTAAATCCAATGCCAGCAGAGACAGACTGATTTGCTTGCTGGTTCACTCTGCCCCCCCTATAGATTTTTCCAAGTTTATCTTTTCAACCAAGTATATAGCCAGTTTGAGTGCCTGGATTTATGTGTAGGTCTCATTGAGCTGCCCACTTTGTCAGGTTCAAATCCTGTTACTTGGTTAACCAACAAAACTCTATATTCCCAGGAATATGTCAGAGCTTTTCAAAGTCCTCTCTTGACACCTTATTTCACAGCTTTATTTTTTTCCAAAGCATTATGTTAGCCTATTGTTTTCCCCAACTCCTACCTACCACCTCAGTCAGCCACAATGTTGACCAACAAAGCTCTAGATTTTTGGTTTTGGCAGACTTCCAGGGCATTCCTTGTTTCTGTGTTGGTTTATCACTTTAGTTTCAGTGCTAAAGTGTGTGAGTGTGTGTGCGTGTCTGTGATGATTTAGTACTTCCCTTACTTTCTTGTGAATCTAGCAATGTATTTAAAAGTACATTTGGAAGTAATATCAGTAAAACTGGCAGAGACCTCCAAAAACTCTTCCCTTCATAAAAGCAAAAGAACACTGGCAAAAATGGTCAGAATCAACTTTTTCAGAACTCTGGAAACTAACCAAAGTCTTACAGCAATCTGCAGAGCATTTATTCAAGAACATAGGCTGAATTTTGATGAGAACGGTGAGCTTTGGGGTCCTCTAACTTGCCCTATTCCTAGTCACACCCTCCTCAGCTCCATAGGAGCCTTGAAAACCAACATCCTGCAATCCCGGTGTTGACCTAAAATAGACTGCCAGCTATTTCTCCGGCAAAAATGGGTTTATTTGGGGTCAGCAGAAATGTGCAATTCAGGGTCTGCAACCATGGCGAGCCATTTGCAAGTTCCCACACAGCAAGGGAAAGAGAACTTTTTCTAGAGTAGAAATGGAAGCTGGGAGGGCTGTAGTGGAAAAAAAAAAAAAAAAAATCCATGCTTTTCACTGGTTGCATCCTTGCCAGGAAAGGAAAGGTCTTTCTTCTTCTTGTTGGGCATGAGAGCGCCCCCTTCTGGTCTCCTGACTATTTAATTGAGGTTTCTGTTTATTAATTCTTTACCTTTTCCCCTTTTGATCAAGCTCTTTCTCTGAAAGCATCACTGATCAAGAGTCAGGTTTTCCAGTTTCAGTGGCTTTTTATCCCTCAGTGCCAGGAAGGACCTTTCCTGGGGGTAGTGTCTCATGTGGGAGAGAAAGGGTACAGATTGGAAACCTACTGAGGTTACACTGGAGTAACGAGGGGGGATGGGAGAGAGCACTCTCAAGCACTTTTTTCTTTAATTTTTTCTTTATTGATAGTTTTTTTTATTGTATCATGTTTTTTACATCTTTATTGGAGTTTAATTGCTTTACAGTGTTGTATTAGTTTCTGCTGTATAACAAAGTGAATCAGCTATATGTATACATATATCCCCATAGCCCCTCTCTCTTGCATCTCCCTCCCATCCTCCCTCAAGCACTTGTAATCTAAAGTTTATATGTTATCAAGATCATAGACACTGGAGAGCCTCTGAAGCATTACATCATCATCAAAGGTTTGGTGACAAACTTCCAACAGCCCTGGTTTGTATATCGTTACTTCCAGGTCACCAGATGATGTGCGGGTCCAGTTGGGGTTTGGTGCTTTCTTTAGGCGTGTCATGTGAATCTAAGAGTCTATTCCCTAGAGGATTGGTTAGTAGTACCTGATAGGAGCCTTTTCAGAGAGGTCAAATGGAGTCTTTCTGGAAGTATCTTTTCCAATTGAAGAAATCTCCAGTTTATAAGTTGTGATGCTCGAGGTCTTCATCTCCCAGGAGTGCACTGTGAAAAGATGGCTCTACCAAAACATGGTTATTTTTAATAGAAGCAATTAAGCCTTTGTAATATTGGTGTCTCTCTCCTTTGTCAATTGTGGGTCAGAAGAGGCAAAAGCCAGTGCATTGGGCATCCTGTGACTATTTCAAAGGGTGAGAGTTTATGAGTTACAGTAGGGGTGAATCTAAGATTGACAAGGATCAACAGCAATGCTTGTGGCCAAGATATTTGGAGGGCCTCTCCAAGACTCAAGTTTGCCAGTTGAGTCTTAATAATGTCATTAGTGCTTTTGACTAAACCAGAGGATTGAGGGCGGCAAGTACAGAGAAAGTGTTGGAAACCTGGCCAGATAGCACAGACTTGTTGAAGTATCTGACAAGTAAAATGGGTTCTTCGATCACGATGAAGTTTGAGGAGTTCCCCAGATAGGAATAAACTTTTCCCGAAGGACTTTAGCCACAGAAGAGGCAGTAGCATGTCTGCAAGGGAAGGCTTCAGTCCAGTGTGAAAACATGCAGACCATGACTAACACATATTTATATGCATGAGACAGAGGAAGTTGTATGGAATCCGTTTGTCAGATCCCAAGGCGTCCGTTAGGCAGTTTCAAATGCCCAGAAGCAGTACAAACAGGCTTCTGTGAGTTATATTTAGGACAAGTGGGACAAGTCTTTGTCAAAACACAAGTCTTTTTGTCTCTTAACAAGACACAAAAATGTAGGCATTTTTGTGGTCTTGTTAATGTTTCCCTGCCAATAGTGATTCATGAAGGCTATCATTTTGTCAGTAGACCAATGGTTTAAAGCATGAACTGTGGTGAGGAGTGGGAAATTTAGAGACTCTCACAGGACTGGGTTGTTATTTGGTCCAAACCAGAACTTTCTCTTTTTTTCAAACCAACAGTTGTTGAATTTCCAGTCTTGTTTTTCCTTTTCTGAGGCCAAGTTTTGGGCTTCTCTAGCCAGTTTTTCTAAGTTATCATTTGTGGAAATATCCCTTTTGATCATGACAGAGGTTTGACTGCTCTTGGTTCCTTTAAGGACAGCATGCCTTGCAGTAATGTCAGTAAGATGATTTCCTTTAGCTTCCAGAAACTCAAGTTTAGAATGCCCTGGAATCTTAATGATAGCTAAAGCAAGCAAGTAAAATTATTGCACCCAATAATTCCTAAACATAGGGGGCTTTTATTTGCACTGGAATTAAGGAAGTCACATTGCTTACACAACATTCCAAAATCATGAGCTGTTCTGAAAGCATATTTACTATCAGTATAAATATTGGCAGTTTTGCTCTTGGCTAAAGTGCAGGCCTGTGTAAGAACATATAGTTCAGCCTGTTGGGTCAAAGTAGCCATAGGTAAGTATGCTGCTTCAACAATATCAAAAGGAGTTGCAATAGCATACTCAGCACAATATTTGCCATCGTCACCGTTTAAATAAGAACCATCAGTGAGCCATGAGAAGTCAGCGTTACCCAAAGGAACTGCCTGCAGATCATCACGAGGAGTCAGGAGGTGATCCATCAGCATTAAGCAGTCAGGAGGGACTTTGTCCGGGACGGAGGGGAGAACAGCAGCAGGGTTAAGGTTATTGCAATGTAAAAGTGTCATGTGAGGAGAGTTAATGAAAGGACTTCATAGGAAGTGAGCGACTGACTGAGAGATGTTGAGTATGATGAGAATTCAGGAGGGCTTTTACTGCATGAGGTGCAAAAGTTGTTAAAGGATCCCACAATGATATTCTCAGTGGTCTTAACCAAAAGGGCAGTGACTGTAAGGCAAGAAGGGGTATCCCAGTGTCACGGGGACCAGTTGCTGGCTATAATAGCCTATGGGTCAATGGTGGGCCCTGTGTTTTTGAGTGAGTACCCCAAGGGCATTACATTACTTTTCTTATACGAAAAAGGAAAAAGGGAATCTGATCATAGGGATGCCCAAGGGCAGATGGGATCATCAAACTCTCCTGTAAGGCCTCAAAGGCTATGCTATATGGTTTTTCCCATATAATTGGGTCAGGGTTGTTATTATTTAGTAAAACATACTAAAGAGGTTAGGCTATAAGAAGGAAATTCGGAATCTAATTTTAAAAATAACCAACTAGCTTTGGTGCTTTTAGTTTGGGGTTTTAGGAAACTTAGGACATCATGAAATCTATCTGGATCTGGGTGTAGCCCTTGTTCTGATAGTAGATGCCCTAAATATCTAAACTGGGTTTGGGCAAACTGTAATTTTTCCTTGCTGACCTTATGTCCCTTTAAGGCTAAAAGCTTTAGCAGGTGGCTGCTGTCTTGCTGTGAAGGGGCTTGAGAAGGAGAGCAGAGAAGCAGATCATCCACATATTGCAACAAAGTGGAGCCTCTAGGGAATTTTTTATCATCAAGATCAGCCTTCAGGATTTGTAAGAACTAAGTAGAACTCCCAGTAAACTCTGAAATATTGCAGGTGAATTTTTTTTCTTCCCAAGTGAGGGGGAAAAGGTATTGGCTAGTTTCAGCAACTGGAATACTAAAGAATGCACTGCATAAATCAATTTCAGTAAAGAATGTGCTTCCGGGGGCTTCCCTGGTGGCGCAGTGGTTGCGCGTCCGCCTGCCAATTCAGGGGAACCGGGTTCGCGCCCCGGTCTGGGAGGATCCCACATGCCGCGGAGCGGCTGGGCCCGTGAGCCATGGCCGCTGAGCCTGTGCGTCCGGAGCCTGCGCGTCCGGAGCCTGTGCTCCGCAACGGAAGAGGCCACAACAGAGGGAGGCCCGCATACCACAAAAAAAAAAAAAAAAAAAGAATGTGCTTCCTGTAGGAATGGATGTTAGCAATATATGAGGCTTAAGAACAACAGGGTGTTTAGGGATAACAATGTGGTTTCTTGTTCAGAAGTCCTAGACAAACCGCCACCCTCACCCTTAGGTTTTCTCACAGGGGCAATAGGAGTATTACGGGGATTAGTAAAAGGGATAATGAGACCTTGAGGCTGTAATCTTCTATTATGGGCTTTACGCCTTGAAGGGCTTCTTTACTCATAGGCTCTTGATTAATTCTGGGAAGAGGTTTTGAGGGATCTATCTGAATCTTGATGGGAGGTGCACTGTGAATTTTGCCAATATCAGTGGAGATTTTTCCTGTAAGGACGGTGGTAGCTGATTCAGTAGGGACAAACGATTAGTGTTTCCAGGATCAGCTCTAGACAGAGCAAATAAAAGATGTCACAGGGTCATTTAATTCATCTGATTGGCTGCTTTGATGACTACTGTTAAATTCTAGAATTATTCCCCCCAGAATTCCCTGGTGGTCCTGTGGTTAAGACTCGGGCTTTCCCTGCCGTGGACCTGGGTTTGATCCCTGGTCAGGTAACTCAGATCCCACCAGCCTCAGTGTGGTCAAAAAAGAAAAAAAAAAAAAAGGAATTATTCCCCCCTTCTGAGAGAAGGAAATTCTGGCATGATACTTCTTTAAGGAGTCACAGCCTTACAAATGCATAGGGGTGAAGGAACTAAGGAGAAAAGGGTGTGTGTTTCTCAAAGGGCCTAAACAAAAGGAAATAGGTTCAGAGACAGAAGCATCTTGAGGTTCATTAGAGGTCCCTACTGTTTGAACTGTTCTAGTACTCCAAGGCAGGGGCTGCTTTATAGTAGTGGGGTTGATAATCAAGAGTGTGAATCTGATGTCAATTTGGACTGGAAGAGATTCAGCCCCAATCTGGAGAAATGTTTCTCCAAGCCAGTTAGAGAGAGGATTGGGAAAAGCCCCTGTAGCTCCTCAGAGCCCCCTCATTGAGAATTGAGAGCCTGTTCAAAGGCTGGTTAGAGGGCTGCAGGTTCCTGAAGAGCTTACATTTCTAAGTCTCTTTTCCAATGTCCCTGCAATAATAACAGAAACTAGGAGGGTTTTGCTTTTCAATTGCTGGAGTTGAAGATTCAGAATTTTGGTGGTCTTCCTTTTAGGTGACTCATCTAGCATTCAAGAGAGCTGGTTTGCCAGATTAACTACCTTTGGAGTGGACATAGTTTCCCATTTCATCCTGGTCCTTTTTACTAGAAGGAAAAGGTCCTGGTTTAGCCTGTAAATAAATGTAGAGTTAAAAGCTACCTGAGTAGAATCGACATCTGAAGGAAGATGAGAATTTTCATTTAAAATAATCTGAAATTGACGTAATAGTCATGAACAGGTTCATCCGATTTTTGTGTGCAAGGCTGAATCGTGTTCCAATCAACAGGCTTTGGAAAAGCCCTAGAAGTTGCCCAATGAAGCCACCTAGCGATTGTTGAGCCTGATCATATGAATTAGCAGGCTGGTTTTGAAGCTGAAGGTAATCATCAGTTAGATCCATTACACCTGTAATGATCGAGCTCCCTTTAATTGTTTTTACAAAAACGTGCAGGTCCTTGAGTAGCCTAAACAATAAGAGGTTTGCCTGAGTTGTTTTTCAGGAGCTTGGAGTCAGCTGTGTCCAGTTTGCGCTCCAGTTGGTTAAGACTGGTTAAGACCACCGACCCTCCAACTGAGCATGCTCGGTGACCTTTTGACGTCAGAAGGCCCGAAAACTCCATCCTCAGAGCATGCTAATACCACTATTTTGTGAGCATGCGTACTGGGAAGAAGCCGGTAGCTTAGGTGTATCTACGCAGAAAGAAGATCACCTCACCTTTTTCTTATCTCTAATTAGCTTTCCCCATGCTCCCCACGCCTTAGTTTTATCCCATAAATACCCCTAGCTCCCGGGCCTTTGAGGAGGTGGATTTCAGACTTGTTCTCCTGTCTTCTTGCTTGGCTGCCTTGTGAATAAACCCCTTCGCTGCTGCAAATTTCGGCGTCTCAGCATTTGGCTTGCTGCGTGTTGGGCAAAGAAACCTGGTTCGGTAAGGCTTTTCCAGTTGTATTTCTAGGTACCTTTCAGGATTTTCCCAAGTAGCAGTCTTTATTCAGTGTTGGGACTGGCCTTTGCCAACCAGCATATGGACTAGCTGATACAAGTCAGAGAAAGTAGGCTGATAAGTTGAGTATCAATATTAAATTCCTCAGCAAATCTGTGAGGGTCTTCGGTTACTTTGGGAAAAATCTATGACTGTGGCTCAAAGTTCAGCTTTATTTCAGAGAATAGAAGAAATTAAGGGTTTAGTCTCTGGCTCCTCAGTAGGCTTAATTTTAAAGGGACAGGTTCTGAAAAGTTCAGAGGAAAAGGGGACGGGGGAGAGTTTAAGAGAAAATGGGAAGTTAGCCGAGACAGTTAGTGTGGGAGAATTGAGGGTATAGAGGAGGGGTACACGGCAGAGAAGGGAAAAGATGGCACCAGAAGCCATTTTCTCTTTCTTGAATGGTAACCACTGGGAGACTTACTGGTTCCAGGCACCTGAGGGACTCTCTAATTACTAGCTGACTGTTATGCCGACCAAGCTGACTTCAGTAGTCATGCTGTACAAAGAACAGAGTTCAGAAAGGTCACTTAACAAACAAAAAACAACAGTAGACCCTGGAGAAAGGGAAAAATCTGATTTCTAGTTGTTACATTATTTTAAAAGTCCAGGGGCTTCCCTGGTGGTGCAGTGGTTGAGAGTCTGCCTGCCGATGCAGGGGACGCGGGTTCGTGCCCCGGTCCGGGAGGATCCCACGTGCCGCGGAGCGGCTGGGCCCGTGAGCCACGGCCGCTGGGCCTGCGCGTCCGGAGCCTGTGCTCCGCAACGGGAGAGGCCACAGCAGTGAGAGGCCCGCGTACCAAAGAAAAAAAAAAAAGTCCAGTTTTCAACAAAAATTGAAAACAAAGAAACAAGGGCTGTGATCTTCTGAAGAGTTTCTTAGTCTTTTTTCCGTCCTTTTATCTGAGACAGGAAGGCTGGAGGTTATCTTACTGCCCTTCCCCAAGGTCAGATAAGGCTCTGGTAAACTAGGCTTCTTGAGGGCAGGTCTTTCTCACAGAAAGTAGGATGCTCTGGACATATTTCAGCATGGTCTGGCCTTGAGGTCGTCAACCTGACACTGAAGTCAGTGACCATGTTTTATTCATTTCTGTAACTTGCAAAGTGCTTGACAGACATAATACTAAGTAAATATGGCTTTAATCTTTTTTCCATGTCTTCAACTGACCGTTTATTCAGCTTCATAACATGTACCAACACAGATGTCAAACTGATATTTTATTCCTCTTTTGGGGGTAATTTTTATATTGTAATTTCCATACAAAAATTCTGATGTTTCACCCATGTTTTAAAAACTTTTTGGGGGGAGTTCCCCGATGGTCCAGTGGTTAGGACTCAGCGCTTCACTGCCGTGGCCGGGGTTCAATCCCTGGTCAGGGAACGAAGATCCTGCAAGCCGCGGTGCAGCCAGAAAAAAAAAAAAAAGTTGAAATTTAAAAACATTTTTTTCCATATTTGTTTTCATTTGTTTGGTATTAGTTTACACCTTTCAGATTTACTCAGGAAAATGGGTGTATTTTTAATTTACAACTAATACTTGATTGTTTCTTCTCAATCCTATGAATTGATACCTTGAGTAAAATGATTGTTTCCTCCTCATTCCTGTATCAACCTTGCTTATTTTACTTAAAGTTAATATTAGCCAGAAAATATTCAGCCCTCTGGTCATTCTCTCCAGCCTATAGGGGAAGCCAGAAGCTCAATGTAACCTTTTTTAGAATCAGAATATGTAACAAGCATCCCCTCCATTGGATGCAAAAGAAAAAGTAACAGGGGAGACAGTCTGCCCTGGGATGATTATCCTGGGCTCTTTGATCTTCGTACCCCACCCCTGTCCTTAAGGAGAACAGCGTGAGTTTTAAGTCCCTGCAGCCTGGAACCAAGTTCATTGTATTCCCCACTCTGGCACGTCTCAGGACCACCTGGAATCTGTTGTTCAGTGTTGCTATGGACACAGAGTTCTTATTCTAGTACTGGCTTGTTAGCAGCACCAGGTAAAGACCTAGGCTGGAGGCCTCTGGCCAAGGACGTCCCATCCCATCCTCCGCCCTTTATGTCGGCTCATGTTGCCCTTTCACCCTCACAGAGTGAGAAGAGTATAACGTTTTAGAGGGACAGCTGGAGGGTGTGGGGAGGAGGAAGGACGGGGAGAAGGGACGGAAAGGGGGTCTCTGGACCCCGTAGACAGGAAGGTTTGCCTTGTGCTCAGTTGTGGGGAGCCCTGATGAACGTTCCTCTCCCCTCCCGCTGATTCTGCAGAGCCCCTTCACCATCAGGACGTGGGATGTGGAGGGGGAGGGGGCACCAGGCCGATGTGGGACTAACTAGCGGTAACTTTGTGGCTGGCCGGGAACTGGGCCGAGATTTCACTTAACGGACTTGATTTGGGGAAATTAAAAATAAGAAAGAATGGAAAAGAAAGAAGGAAAAAGGCATTATCTTGAAAGGCAACGGGAAAGAAAGTGGCTGCCAGGAGGGCTTCCCTGGTGGCGCAGTGGTTGGGAGTCCGCCTGCCAATGCAGGGGACACGGGTTCGTGTCCCGGTCCGGGAAGATCCCACGTGCCGCGGAGCGGCTGGGCCCGTGAGCCATGGCAGCTGAGCCTGCGCGTCCGGGGCCTGCGC
>NC_041226.1:16236272-16241449 GCF_002837175.3 Physeter macrocephalus | reverse complement strand
CCGGTCCGGGAAGATCCCACATGCCGCGGAGCGGCTGGGCCCGTGAGCCATGGCCGCTGAGCCTGCGCGTCCGGGGCCTGCGCTCCGCAACGGGAGAGGCCACAACAGTGAGAGGCCCGCGTACCGCCAAAAAAAAAAAAAAAAAAAAAGGCTGCCAGGATCTTGAGGAAAGTTTGCTCCCGCTTAGGAAAGGCTGTACCCGAGTCACAAAATGCACCCCACTGCCCCGCAGCCCCTTCCGAGAGGCAGTGCCTCTGCCTTTGCTAAAGCAGCCTTGCCTGCAGATAAGTGGGTCCAGGGCTTGCAGGGAGGGGGCCCAAGAACCCGGCTGTGCCGTGGCCGCCCTGGGTCTCGGGTCCACCTCGCCCCCGGCACACAGGCGGTTCCTCCGAGCTTTGGGCTTCCTCCTCCCACTGTGCATGAGCTGGTATGCCTCAAAGGTGTGGGATTCACAGGTGGCTGGGCCCCAAGCCCAAAACTCAGAATCGGCATTTATGCCCAAATTGGTCTGCTTTTTTTGGGGAAAAAAAAAATTGTTTTCTATTTCTTTTCAAATTTCTCTCCTTGCCCAGAATTTAGGGGCCGGTGGCACATTTCTGCTTGCCTCATTTGGACGTAGTGTTACTGTTTGTTAACTTGGCAATCTACTTGGCGATGTGTTACTCTCCAGTGACTTCCAGTTTTCATCCATGAAATCTGCTCTATGAAATGCTGAGGGTCACATCTCTTAGCTTTCCCAATTCTTTCATTTATTCTGCAGAGAATACTTCAGGATGGAAATATCATAAGTCACAATGATGATGTAAAATTGGTTTGAAACGGGTTTTGTTTCACTTCGAACCCGGTTCCCCTGCATCGGCAGGCGGACGCGCAACCACTGCGCCACCAGGGAAGCCCAAGTAGGTAATCTTTAAAGAGTCCTGTGCTTGAGCTAAACTTAAATTTTATTGAACACACAAAAAATGTTTTTCCCTATTTCTTGAGCTAAAATGCATGTTTCACAGGATTGATAAAATTGCACAGTATTGCAGATTTTATGTTTGTGGATTCAAGACTTTGGAAATGCTGATCCATATGTGTGACTTTCTAATTGGGCGGATATCATATGTTTTAAACATATCGAATATATAATGCATACATGCTTTTCCTTTTCTTAGATTAACTGTAGATTAAATTCAACAACAAAACAAACCATGCAGAGATTAAAGAAGAATTCTTTATATGCCTGGTTCATGCATCAAAAAAATAAGTAAGTGATAAGATTCAAATTTACTGAATTTTAAGCATAATTCTCAGCCTTGGTTAACAGAATGGGGAATACACGTGTGCCTTCTTTCATAATAAATGCAAGCTGTATGCAAATGAAATTAGCAAACTCAAAATTTAAAGACCTTGTTTTATGCCTGTAATTTCCTTAAATACCACAGGTTAGGCAGTATGTCAGTAATAGTATGCATGTGCCAGTCATGGTCCCTTTAAACTTGTCCTTTAGCAGTGGCTAGTTGCCCTAATGGAGGATGTTCTGTCCGTGGGTGGTGACCATTTTCCAGGGACGGCCACTACAAGGGCTTTAGTTGTCACATCTCCGTCAACACCTGAAATGTTGCTAATTACCACAGTTAAGGTCACGAATGCTTTTTTTTTTTTGCGGTTCGCGGGCCTCTCACTGCCGTGGCCTCTCCCGTTGCGGAGCACAGGCTCCGGACGCGCAGGCCCAGCGGCCATGGCTCATGAGACCAGCTGCTCCGCGGCATGTGGGATCCTCCCGGACCGGGGCACGAACCCACGTCCCCTGCATCGGCAGGCAGACTCCCAACCACTGCGCCACCAGGGAAGCCCACGAATGCATTTTTATTAGTGAGATTAGTGGTTTACAAATCGGCATGATGGTTATTAGAACTACAAAAATATTCAAGATCTGTGAACTGGTGAAAATAAATAATAGTAACTATCTCAAGGAATGTAATGAGGACCAATTGAAGTAGTATTTGTGAAAGCATCAGCACAATGCCTGGCCCTTAGTAAAGACCATTTAAATGTTTGTAAGGTGAAAGATCACTTTGTGATATTTCTTTAATTTTGGAAAATTTATCCTTTTTTTTTTCAGCTTTTTCTTTTCCATTTTTTTCTCATTTATTCTCAGATGTCTGTAATCCAGATGTTAGATATGATTTTATGCTCCATATCAATTGGCTTTTCTTTTGTATGTTCTCTATATTCTTTTTTTTTTAATAAATTTATTTTTGGCTGTGTTGGGTCTTCGTTGCTGCACGCGGGCTTTCTCTAGTTGTGGCGAATGTTCTCTATATTCTTTTTTTTTTAATAAATTTATTTTTGGCTGTGTTGGGTCTTCGTTGCTGCACGCGGGCTTTGTCTAGTTGTGGCGACCAGGGGCTACTCTTTGTTGCGGTGTGTGGGCTTCTCATTGCGGTGGCTTCTCTTGTTGCAGAGCACAGGCTCTAGGAGTGCGGGGTTCAGTAGTTGTGGCACATGGGCTCAGTAGTTGTGGCTCGTGGGCTCTAGAGTGCAGGCTCAGTTGTTGTGGCACACAGGTTTAGTTGCTCTGCAGCATGTGGGATCTTCCTGGACCAGGGCTCGACCCGTGTCCCCTGCATTGGCAGACGGATTCTTAACCACTGCGCCACCAGGGAAGCCCTCTCTATTCTTTTCTACTATTTTCTGGGAGAGTTTCTCAATCTCATCCTCCAACTCTAATTTCCTTTTCACATGTACCCAAACTACTCTTTATCCCATGAATGGATTCTTTATTTCAACAATTATACTTTTACCCTTAAGATTTCCTCTTGGGTTTTTTCCTTATGGTTTCTTATTCTCATTTCATGTTACTAACATCTTCTCATGTATCATTAAGTGTGCTTCTCATGTGTATTTAAAAATCTTACTACAGTAATCAAGACAGTATGGTACTGACACAAAAACAGGAATATAGATCAATGGAACAGGATAGAAAGCCCAGAGATGAACCCACGCACCTATGGTCACCTAATCTATGACAAAGGAGTCTAGACTATACAAGGAGCACAGACAGCCTCTTCAATAAGTGGTGCTGGGAAAACTGGACAGCTACATGTAAAAGAATGAAATTAGAACACTCCCTAACACCATACACAAAAAAACCCTCAAAATGGATTAAAGGCCTAAATGTAAGGCCAGGCACTATAAAACTCTTAGAGGAAAACATAGGAAGAACACACTTTGACATAAATCACAACAAGATCCTTTTTGACCCACCTCCTAAAGTAATGAGCATAAAACCAAAAATAAACAAATGGGACCTAATGAAACTTAAAAGCTTTTGCACAGCAAAGAAAACCGTAAACAGAACAAAAAGACAACCCTCAGAATGGGAGAAAGTACTTGCAAATGAAGCAAACAACAAAGGATTAATCTCCAAACTATACAAGCGACTCATGCAGCTCAATATCAAAAACAAACAATGCAATCCAAAAATGGGCAGAAGACCTAAACAGACATTTTTCTAAAGAAGACATACAGATGTTTTGTTCATCTGTTTGTTTGTTCTTTAATTCTTCTAGTTGTTTGTTCTTTAATTCTTCTAGGTCTTTGTTAAACATTTCTTGCATTTTCTCAATCTTTGCCTCCATTCTTTTTCCGAGGTCCTGGATCATCTTTACTATCATTATTCTGAATTCTTTTTCTGGAAGGTTGCCTATCTCCACTTCATTTAGTAGTCTTTCTGGGGTTTTATCTTGTTCCTTCATCTGGTACATAGACAGAATGAAAAGGCAGAGGACTGTCTTTCTGTGAACGTGGTTTTCATTCCCCAGGCTGCAGGACTGTAGTTCTGCTTGCTTCTGCTGTCGGCCTTTTAGTGGATGAGGCTCTCTAAGAGGCTTGTGCAAGCTTTCTAATGGGAGGGACTGGTGGTGGGTAGAGCTGGGTGTTGCTCTGGTGGGTAGAGCTCAGTAAAACTTTACTCTGCTTGTCTTCTGATGGAAGGGACTGGTGGTGGGTAGAGCTGGGTGTTGCTCTGGTGGGCAGAGCTCAGTAAAACTTTAATCTGTTTGTCTGCTGATGGGTGGGGCTGGGTTCCCTCCCTGTTGGTTGTTTGGCCTGAGGCGACCCAGCACCGAAGCCTACCTGGCTCTTTGGCAGGGCTAACAGTGGACTCTGGGAGGGATCACGCCAAGGAGTACTTCCCAGAACTTCTGCTGCCAGTGTCCTTGTCCCCACGGTGAGCCACAGCCACCCCCCGCCTCTGCAGGAGACCCTCCAACACTAGCAGGTAGGTCTGGTTCAGTCTCTATGGGGTCACTGGTCCTTCCCCTGGGTCCCGACGTGCACACTGCTTTGTGTGTGCCCTCCAAGAATGGAGTCTCTGTTTCCCCCAGTCCTGTCGAAGTCCTGCGGTCAAATCCCACTAGCCTTCAAAGCCTCATTCTCTAGGAATTCCTCCTTCCGTTGCCAGACCCCCAGCTTTGGAAGCCTGACGTGGGGCTCAGAACCTTCACTCCAGTGGGTGGACTTCTGTGGTATAAGTGTTCTCCAGTTTGTGAGTCACCCACCCAGCAGTTACGGCATTTAATTTTATTATGATTGCACCCCTCCTACCATCTCATTGTGGCTTCTCCTTTGTCTTAGGATGTGGGGTATCTTTTTTGGTGAGTTCCAATGTCTTCCTGTGGATGATTGTTTAGCAGTTAGTTGTGATTCTGGTGTTCTCGCAAGAGGGTGTCATTTTGTTTACTTTTGATTCAGTGATTAGTTAGGAATCGACATTTCTCTAAAGAAGACATACAGATGGCCAAGAGGCACATGAAAAGCTGCTCAACATCACTAATTATTAGAGAAATGCAAATCAAAACCACAGTGAGGTATCACACCGGTCAGAATGGCCATCATCAAAAAATCTACAAATGATAAATGCTGGAGAGGGTGTGGAGAAAAGGGGACCCTCTTGCACTGTTGGTGGGAATGTAAATTGATAGAGCCACTATGGAGAACAGTATGGAGGTTCCTTAAAAAACTAAAAATAGGCCTTCCCTCGTGGCGCAGTGGTTGAGAGTCCACCTGCCGATGCAGGGGGCACGGGTTCGTGCCCCGTCCGGGAAGATCCCACATGCCGCGGAGCGGCGGGGCCCGTGAGCCACGGCCGCTGAGCCTGCGCGTCCGGAGCCTGTGCTCCGCAACGGAAG
>NC_041226.1:16227094-16236138 GCF_002837175.3 Physeter macrocephalus | reverse complement strand
CTATTTATAATAGCCAGGATATGGAAGCAACCTAAATGTCCATCAGCAGAGGAATGGATAAAGAAGATGTGGAACATATATGCAGTGGAATATTACTCAGCCATGAAAAGGAACGAAATTGGGTCATTTCTAGAGACATAGATGGACCTAGAGACTGTCATACAGATTGAAGTAAGTCAGAAGGAGAAAAATATTGTATATTAACACATGTGGAATCTGAAAAAATTGGTGTAGACTATCTTATTACAAAGCAGAAATAGAGACACAGACGTAGAGAACAAACATATGGATACCAAGGGGGAAAGCAGGGGTGGGATGAATTGGGAGATTGGATTGACATCTATTGATACTATGTATAAAGAAGATAACTAACAAGAGCCTACTGTATAGCCCTGGGAACTCTACTCAGTGCTCTGTGGTGACCTAAGTGAGAAGGAAATCCCAAAAAGAGGGGCTATATGTATACACATAGCTGATTCACTTTGCTGTACAGTAGAAACTAACACAATATTGTAAAGCAACTATACTCCATTAAACATTTTATTTTAATTAGAAAAAAAAAATCTTAGTCATTGTGTTGCAATGATTCTGCTTCAGATGGTATATGATGTTCAGTTTGTTGTATTTTTCAGGAGTCGTACTCCTCGGGTATCTGTTTTGACGCGTGAGTTCACATTCCTTGTGCCCATTGGCCCCTCTGTCTGGTAACTTGTATTAGGAAAGAGCTGAAGGTTGGGGACCGTCTCAGCATAATTATTTTTATTTTTTTATTTTAATTTTTTTTTAAAGAAGATGTTGGGGGTAAGAGTTATTTATTAATTTATTAATTTATTTATTTTTTGCTGTGTTGGGTCTTCGTTTCTGTGCGAGGGCTTTCTCTAGTTGTGGCGAGCGGGGGCCACTCTTCATCGCGGTGCGCGGGCCTCTCACTATCGCGGCCTCTCTTGTTGTGGAGCACAGGCTCCAGACGCGCAGGCTCAGTAGTTGTGGCTCGCGGGCCTAGTTGCTCTGCGGCATGTGGGATCCTCCCCGACCAGGGTTTCGAACCCGTGTCCCCTGCATTAGCAGGCAGACTCCCAACCACTGCACCACCAGGGAAACCCTCAGCATAATTATTAATAGCACATTCTTGTCACTTTCAAAAGTATCCTGGCTTGGATGACGTATTATAATTTCACTCTTGTTGAAAGCTAAGATCCAGGGTGTGTTTTCCTCAGTAAGTTTAACATGAGTGGAGATGATGAGCCTGGGCACAGAGAGTCTCAGGAACCGTGAAACGCTTTGACCAGGCAAATCCTCTGATCAGGGTACGTCGCCTTTCAGCTCCTGGGCAAGGCAGCATTGGGGGAGGCAGTCACCCTAGGTTGTCACCTGGGGCTTTGGAGATGGGGCGTGGATGAGTGAAGGCCCAAGGATCGCTCTTCAGCCGTTTCCTGTTTTCATCAGCTAACCTAATCCTACCCTAACTTTATACTATCTACATCTGGGTACTTGCTCCTGGGTTCTACTGAGGAGGCACTTATTGTCTCCACGCAACTCGAGGGAAAGGCAAGAACCGAACGTAAAATTTCCCCTCCCACTGAGTCCCTCCAGGCTGCCCTTGGCAGCCCTTTTCCTCAGTCTGTCCACCAGTTAAGGGTGGACTCTTTAGAGTCTTCCAGTTTTGTGTTATTTCTTGGAATCCATACTTCCATTCATTTTTTATAGTTTTGGGAGGAAGGCTATTTCTCATCTTGGATAGGAACCCAAGATTTCCCAGGGAATTACTCTGAGAATCTTGAAGTGTCTTTGAAGTTTAAAATATGTATCAGTTTATATTGTTTTCCTGTACTGATGTTTTGAGGCATAACATTTGATGAAGAAGGCAGGCTGCCTAAAAACCAATAATATTTGTGAAATGGTGAATATTCAGCATGATCTTATGAAGTCGACGGATGCAAAGTGCATTTTTATGTGTCTTATTTTACAGGTGAGGAAATTGAGTTGTAGAGAGATTAAATTATCCAAGCCAGTGATTTGGTGGTGGGAAGTCTTGGTTTTGGATAATATAACCAAATATCTTTTTGAAATAAATTCAGAGAAAAATAAAAAGGAATCATTCTAAACATGCTCTACTTCTAGTTCAGAAAAAATTTTTTAAATATTATTTAGGCCATCCTTGATCTACGTACCTGTTTCTTCTCTACTGAATGATGACCAGTGACTAGTCCTTGGCATTGGAATATTCGTTGTTCTGGCATTTTTTCTTTTTTTTTTTTTTTCCTGTAACCCTTCATTAGTTATTCCCTGGATCCACCTCCTCCTCGTCCCTATACTCTCGGCTCTTTCATGTTTCCCAGATTGACTCCAGAGTGTGTGCGTGGTTGGCAAAATTGGGGAAGGAGAAAGGAAGTTTAATAATGAATGCTGCGCCTCCTTTGCTTCTTTCCCTCACTTTCCAGTGGATTCACAAACACACACACAGCCCAGAGGCTGTCTCACAGAGCCCAGTGCCGTACTCTGAAACTGTTTGTTTAGTTTTTTCCATATTCATGATTTTACTTTTCATGTCTTGAAATTCTATCGGGAAGAAGAAACTAATTGCCTTCCAAACTGTCTGACGTATTTTTTGTACGATTTTTACTCTCTGGCAGAGTTATGGATGCCTCTTTAGGCTCCTCTGACAACGTTGACAAGAGGTGAGTTGACTGATGTGGGTGGTGAACGGTATTGGGAATGCTGACCGCAAAGGGAGGTCTCTTTCCATAAGAGACTGGAAGCTTCTCTAGGTAACTTTCTTTGGGGTCTAGATGGAAAAAGGAAGAGGTCATAAGTGGGAGAATCCTTACTCATAGTCTCTCTGTGACCTTTAGTAACTAGCAGCCAAAACTCTTAGGAAACTGTCAGAATGTCTGTGTGTGTGTCTCTGCTAGCATGGGCCAGGAAAGGAGAAGGATGGGGCAGAAAAGAGCAGCCCTACTCCATCTCGGCTCTGGCCCTCACCCTCCAGAGCTCTGCTACCATCTAAAGCTGGTGTCCCAACTGTGAACCCACCATCATATTGGAGAGAGCCCCTGCCTCGGTCTTGTTGTTCTTTGAACCATACTGAGGAACAGCAAAGGAGTACACAGTACAAGAAAAGTAGGGCTGCAGGGGAGGGAAGGATAATCAGGAAGTTAGAAGGGGCTGGAAGTTTGTAGATCTACAGGCTGAAGTTGAATTTTGAAGTAAATGCAACCTCAATGCAGTTACACATGAGAGTTAGGTTTAGAAATCAAGAATTGTACTTTTCTGGATTTGTCAGTCGTTTTGGACAGGCCTAAGGTCTTCATTACAACTAATAAAGCCCTATTTCTTGGGAAAATTGAAATACTGATTGCCAAGTAAGTAACTTCCATATAGATTTTAAGGGTTCAACCAGTTTACAAATTGAAGACTACTTGTAACTAATTAACTCTATGAAGTCATTTGGAGTTTGATCGTGTGTTTTTAATTCCTTAGAAATGACCCATATGAATTGACATCAGGAATCCATGACGGTGCCACCTATGAAAGGTGAGGTATATATTGAGGGGTGGGGGGCCAGGTGAAGTGAAGTGGAGAAATTTAGTCTCGGGATTATCCATGGCAATGCAGAATTTTCTGGACAGTGATCTAAAATTCTTTGTAAAAACATAGGAATTGCAGTGAGTTGTTATGTTTACTATATTTTTTAGATTCAAGGAATCCTTATTGTTCAGATAAATTCATTATATCACTATTCCATATAGACTATCACTAATGATAAATTTCTGCATACTAGTGAAGTAAAATAGAACAATTCTTGAGGGTCGATGATGGTAATAAAGATGTTAACTTTGGTAATTCATATGAATAAGTCAGTGTGAAGTTTGAAAGGAGGGAACTGTTGGTGGATCTCTCATCATTGGGAAGATAGGGTTTATACTGACGCATGAAGAAAAGGGAAAACTATGGAAAGTAAAGATATAGTGGTGCTGAACAGCACCTTCAATCAACTGGACCTAACTGACATTTATAGAAGAGCTTATTTAACAAGAGCGGAATATATATCCTTCTCAAGCTCACATGAAACATTCACCAGTATAGATCACATTCTGGGACATAAAACACACCTTAGCAAATTTAAAAGAGTAGGAATCATAAAAAATTTGCTGTCAGACCACAGTGGAGTTAAACTAGAAGTCAGTAACAGAAAGATAGTTCGGAAGTCCCCAAATACTCGAAGGTTAAACGGTGTACTTCTCAATAACACATGGGTCAAAGTAGAAGTCTCGAGAGAAATTTTAAAGTCTTTTGAACGAAATGAAAATGGAAATACAAACTATCAAAATTTGTAGGATGCAGCAAAAGCAGTGCTTAGAGGGAAATTTACAGCCTTGAATGCATATATTAAAGAAAGATCTAGAATCAGTAAGCTTCCAGCTTAGGAAACAAAAGGGAAAAAAGACCAATATAAACCTAAAGCAGAAGAAAAGAGATAATAAAAGAGCAGAAATCAATGAAATTGAAGGCAAGAAGACAGTAGAGAAAATCAACGAAGCCAAAAGCTTGTTCTTTGAAAAGATCAATAAAATTGATATCTCTTTGGCCAGGCTAACAGGAACAAGAGACAGAAGACACAAATTGCTAATGTCAGAAATGAAATGGGGGTTATCATGACTGATCATATGGACATTGAAGGGATAATAAAGGAATATTATGAACAACTCCAAGCCCACAAAGTTGATAGCTTACATGAAATGGAGTAATGCTTTAAAAGATACTACCAAAACTCATACAAGGAGGAATAGATCATCTGAATAGACCTGTATCTGTTAAGGAAATGGAATCAATACTTAAAACTTCCAAAACAGACACTAGGCCTAGACGGTTTCACTGGTCAATGGTCAACGTTCCACCAAACATTTAAGGAAGAAATGATGTCAATTTTCTAAACTGTTCCAGAGAATAAAAGCAGAGAGAACACTTCCTAACTCATTCTCTGAAGTCAGCATTACTGTAAACCAGACAAAAATGTTACCAAAAAATAAATAAAAGCACAGAACATAGAGGCAGACATTCTAAACAAAATATTGGCAAATTGAATCCTATAATGTATGTAAAAAATTATATACGCAGACCAAGTGGGATTTATCTCAGATAGGCAAGGCCAGTTCGATATTTGAAAATAGGTCAGTGTAATCCATCACATCAACAGGCTAATGAAGAAAAATTGATTGATGCAGAAAAAGCATTTGGCAAAATCTAACACTCATTCATGATTAAAAAAAAAAACTCTTGGCAAACTAGGAATAGAAGGCAACGTTCTCAACTTGATAAAGAACAGCTATAAAACCCCTACAGCTAGCATCATATTTGATGGTGAGAAACTTGAAGCTTTTCTGCGAAGACCAGGTACAAGGCAAGGATGTCCCCCCAATATCACTCCTTTTCAACATCATACTGTAAATCCTAAGAAGGATTATAGTAATGAGCAATGAGAAGGAAATAAAAGTATGCAGATTGGAATGGAAACAATTAAATGTCTTTGTTCACATATGACATTATTGTCTATGACGAAAATCCAAGAGAATCGATTAAAAAAAAAAAACTTTGGGGCCTAATAAGCTTATGTCCTGTAACCTTGTATAACTGCTTAATATACAAAAGCTGATCACTTTCCCATACACCAATAATGAACAGGAGGAATTTGAAATGAGAAGGACAACACCATTTAAATTAGAACCCCCCCAAATAGATTTATACCTAAGTATTTATCCAACAAAATGTACAAGATCTATATGAGGAAAACAAAAAAATTCTTATGAATTTAATGAAATAGCAGAGACTTTGTGTTCATGTGTAGGAAGCCTCAATATTGTAAAGATGATGATTCTTTCAAATTGTAGATTCAATGCAATCTGAATCAAAATCCCAGAAAGTTATTTTTGGGATATTGGCAAACTGATTCTAAAGTTTATGTGGGAAGGCAGAAGACCCAGAATAGCCAACACACTATTGAGAAAGAGTAAAGTCAGAGGACTGACAATACCCAACTTAAGTCTTAGTGTAAAGCTACAGTAATCAAGACATGTGGTGATGATTAAAGAATAAACAAATAGATTAAAGGAATAGAATAGAGAGCCCAGAAACTGGCCCACACAAATACAGACAACTGGTCTTTGATGAAGGAGCAAAGGTACGACAGTGGAGAAAGGATAGTTTTTCAACAAATCATGCTGGAACAACTGGACATCCACATGCAAAAAATAATCTAGACACAGGTCTTACATGTTTCACAAAAATTAAATCATACCACAGACCTAAACATAAAATGCAAATCTCTAAAACTCCTAGAAGGTAACACAGAAGAAAAGCTGAATGACCTTTAGTTTAGTAATGACTTTTAGATACAACACCAAAATCGAGATTACGAAAGAAAAAAAGTGATAACTTGAACTTCATTTGAATTAAAAACTTCTGCTTTGTGACAAGACCTTGTTAAGAGAATGAGAAGACAAGACTTCAACATATGAATTTTAGTGGGACAGTGTTCAGCCTACAATGTGGGACAAATGAGGAGAGATTCATATTTGGAAACGAGGGGAAGGCTAGCAGTGGCCTGGGAAGAGATGAGCCCTCAACAGAAGAGAATGGAGCTAACAGACCCTAGATCTGTCCCACACCCTCCAGAGCTCTGCCACTGCGTAAGGGTCCTCAAACCCAAACCCATGACGGCAGTGGAAGTGGCTGGAGCCATCACTGCCTCAGGCCTGCAGTTGTTGACCCTATGTGAGGGGCAGGAAAGATGACCAGGAGGGGTGAAAATAAGGAAGTGATGGAACTTGAGAGCCATGTAAAGTCTCATGTTTAATGAAAATGACATACCAGGTTCAATTTAGTGTTATATACATGAGTTTTTTAAAGATCAGCAAGTTCATAAGTATATAGTAATTGTAGCCATTTAAATGACAAAAATCAAGTCAGTCAATTACATGTGATGTCTGACAATGTACCTTTCAAATTCTTTAGCCCATACCTGAATGAATTGATTGCTGGTGGCTTCCTCGTGTTTCTGATATCAAAGTGTGAGATATAAAAGAATAAAGATATACATATAATTAATATACATATGCATATACATATTTCTATCAACACAAACACACACATGCTCACACACAGACATACAACACAGAGAGAGAGATTGAAATTTGTGAAATTTACTCTAAGGAGCATTCATGGCAATAAGAGTGTGTTTGACACTGTTTCTACGTCGAGTCACAGTAGGATCTGTAGGTAACTCTATCTGCTATGGGTCCAGTTGGAAAAAAGAGGAGCAAGTCATAAAAGGGATGCTTCTTTCTCTAAGTATGCTACCGCTACTTACAGGCCTAAGATGATCATTACCACCTTATATAAGGCCTCATTTCTAATAAAAATGACATAGCAGGCTCAGTTTTGTGATATATACATGAATTTTTAAAGATCAACCAGTTCAAAAGTTGTAGAGTAACTGTAGCTATTTGAATGAGAAAAAGTAAGTCTAGAATTATGTGTGGTGTGTGAACCATGCATCTTCTCAATCTTTCAGCACTGCCCCGAATGAATTGACATCAGAAACCTATAAGGATGGCAACAATGAAACGTGAGATATAAATGAATATTAAAGATAAATGTTTTATATGTACATGTATGCACATATATTTATATACTCTTATCAATATGAACACACAAACACCTATATAAACATAAATACCATGGAAGAAAAAGAGGTGCAATTTTCAAATTGATTCTTAGGAGTATCCATGACAATACAGTGTCTTTGACATTGTTATTAAATCTTCTCACTGTAACACCTGTTAGTAACTTTCTATTATTTTTGGATCTAGTTGGATAAAAGAGGAACAGGTCATAGAGGAATCCTTCCTCCTCCTAATAACTACCAGCCAATTCCTGAGTCCTGAACTTTTCTGATAGGGCAAAAACATTTATTACAAATGTATATAGAATCATTTCTGGGAAAAATGAGATATCAGATTTCAAATAATTGATTTACATGTGAATTTTCTAAGAGCCAACCAGTTTATGAGTTCAAGGGTAATTATAGCCCACCTGAACTAAAAAAGTAAAAGTCTAGAAGTCTTGTGGTATCTTATTTTGTCTGTTTTTAATCCTTTAGCACTGCCCCGAGTGAATGGACAGCAGCGTCCTCTGAAGGACTCTCCAATGCAAAGTGAGCTATGATGAATAAATATGTATGTAATATGTACACACACATATGTGCATAATATACATATACAGAGAGATTGAGATTTGAATGTTCACCTTTAGGAACAACCATGGGAATACAGAATTCCCTCGATACTGTTTCTAAAGTCCTCTCATGGTAAGGTTCTATATGTAACATTCTTTGTCTTTTGAACTGAGGTAGAAAAAGGATGAATAGGCCATAAAGGGGGTCTTTTTAATTCTAGTATTTGTCACCTTTGGTTGCTATGAGTGACACTCTGCTAGGCTGGGTAAGGGAGGAGAGAAACTTTTTTGGAGCAAGGAGGAATTGGCCGTGGGCAGGGAGCAGAGGAGGCTTCAGCCAAAGGATGGAGCTCGTAGAACCCAGATCACCCATGACCCTCCAGAGCTTTTCACCATGTGAAGCTGGTACCACAAACCCTCATCACATGGAGGGGCCCTGACTCAGGCCTGCAGTTACTCTACAGTGTCTGAGGGCCAAGGAAGACAACCATGATAGGGTGGGAGTCTGAGGATGATGAAGGGACTTGAGAAGCAGGAAATTATGTGGGGAAAGAGGGGTGTATACTTGCAAATTGAAGTTGAACTTGAAATGAATGCCACGCCAGAAGGCTGCTCTACGTTGGGTCAGATTCAGTAGTAAAGAACTGTACTTAACTCTTGAGTCATTAACTTTTTTTTTCTTTTTAAAAAAAAATTTATTTTTTTACACAACAGGTTCTTATTAGTCATCCATTTTATACACATCAGTGTCTACATGTCATTCCCAATCTCCCAATTCATCCCACCACCACCCCCCAACCCCCTGGCCACCT
>NC_041226.1:16226665-16226988 GCF_002837175.3 Physeter macrocephalus | reverse complement strand
CCAATTTCGTTCCTTTTTATGGCTGAGTAATATTCCATTGTATATATATGTACCACAACCTCTTTATCCGTTCATCTGTCGATGGGCATTTAGGTTGCTTCCATGACCTGGCTATTGTAAATAGTGCAGCAATGAACATTGGAGTGCCCATGTCTTTTTTGATGAATTATGGTTTTCTCTGGGTATATGCCCAGTAGTGGGATTGCCGGGTCATACGGTAATTCTATTTTTAGTTTTTTAAGGAACCTCCATACTGTTCTCCATAGTGGCTGTATCAATTTACATTCCCACCAACAGTGCACGAGGGTTCCCTTTTCTCCACA
>NC_041226.1:16224381-16225861 GCF_002837175.3 Physeter macrocephalus | reverse complement strand
TGTCTTTTCTCCATTGTATATCCTTGCCTCCTTTGTCATAGATTAGTTGACCATAGGTACGTGGGTTTATCTCTGGGCTTTCTATCCTGTTCCATTGATCTACATTTCTGTTTTTGTGCCAGTACTATATTGTCTTGATTACTGTAGTTTTGTAGTATACTCTGAAGTCAGGGAATCTGATTCCTCCAGCTCCGTTTATTTCCCTCAAGACTGCTTTGGCTATTCGGGTTTTTTTGTGTCTCCATACAAATTTTAAGATTTTTTTGTTCTAGTTCTGTAAAAAAATGCCATTGGTAATTTGATAGGGATTGCGTTGAATCTGTAGATTGCTTTGGGTATTATAGTCATTTTCACAATGTTCATTCTTCCGATCCAAGAACATGGTTTATCTCTCCATCTGTTGGTATCATCTTTAATTTCTTTCATCAGTGTCTTATAGTTTTCTGCATACAGGTCTTTTGTCTCCCTAGGTAGGTTTATTCCTAGGTATTTTATTCTTTTTGTTGCAGTGGTAAATGGGAGTGTTTCCTTAATTTCTCTTTCAGATTTTTCATCATTAGTGTATAGGAATGCAAGAGATTTCTCTGCATTAATTTTGTGTCCTGCAACTTTGCCAAATTCATTGATTAGTTCTAGTAGTTTTCAGGTGGCATCTTTAGGATTCTCTATGTATAGTATCATATCATCTGCAAACAGTGACAGTTTTACGTCTTCTTTTCCAATTTGGATTCCTTTTATCTCTGTTTTTTCTCTGATGGCTATGTCTAGGACTTCCAAAACTATGTTGAATTACAGTGGCGAGAGTGGACATCCTTCTCTTGTTCCTGATCTGAGAGGAAATGCTTTCAGTTTTTCACCATTTAGCATGATGTTTGCCGTGGGTTTGTCATATATGGCCCTTTTTTGTTGAGGGAAGTTCCCTCTATGCCCACTTTCTGGAGGGTTTTTATCATAAATGGGTGTTGAATTTTGTCAAAGGCTTTCTCTGCATCTATTGAGATGATCATATGGGTTTTATTCTTCAGTTTGTTAATACGGTGTATCACATTGATTGATTTGCATATATGAAGAATCCTTGCATCTGTGGGATAAATCCCGCTAATCACAGTTTCAATTTCAGTGCTTGTGATTGGTCTGTTCATATCTTCTTTTTCTTCCTGGTTCAGTCTTGGAAGTTTATACCTTTCTAAGAATTTCTCCATTTCTTCCAGGTTGTCCATTTTATTGGCATAGAGTTTCTTGTAGTAGTCTCTTATGATGCTTTGTATTTCTGCGTGTCTGTTGTAAGTTCTCCTGTTTCATTTCTAATTTTATTGATTTGAGTCTTCTCCGTCTTTTTCTTGATGAGTCTGGCTAATGGTTTATCAGTTTTGTTTATCTTCTCAAAGAATCAGCTTTTAGTTTTATTGATCTTTGCTATTGTTTTCTTTGTTTCTATTTCATTTATTTCTGCTCTGATCTTTATGATTTCTTTCTTTCT
>NC_041226.1:16222356-16223040 GCF_002837175.3 Physeter macrocephalus | reverse complement strand
CTTTTGATTTCTCCATCGAATCTGAATGAGATCCTTGCCGGGTGGTGTAATCTTGGTTGTAGGTTCTTCCCTTTCATCACTTTAAGTATATCATGCCACTCCCTTCTGGCTTGTAGAGTTTCTGCTGAGAAAACAGCTGTTAACCTTATGGGAGTTCCTTGTATGTTATTTGTTGTTTTTTCCTTGTTGCTTTCAATAATTTTCTTTGTCTTTAATTTTTGCCAATTTGATTACTACCTGTCTCGGCGTGTTTCTCCTTGGGTTTATCCTGTATGGGACTCTCTGTGCTTCCTGGACTTGGGTGGCTATTTTCCTTTCACATGTTAGGGAAGTTTTCAACTATAATCTCTTCAAATATTTTCTCAGGTCCTTTCTCTCTCTCTTCTCCTTCTGGGACCCCTATAATGTGAATGTTTTTGCATTTAATGTTGTCCCAGAGGTCTCTTAGGCTGTCTTCGTTTTTTTTCTTTTTTTTTTCTTTATTCTGTTCCACAGCAGTGAATTCCACCATTCTGTCTTCCAGGTCACTTATCTGTTTTTCTGCTATTGATTCTTTCTAGTGTATTTTTCATTTCAGTTATTGTGTTGTTCATCTCTGTTTGTTTGTTCTTTAATTCTTCTAGATCTTTGTTAAACATTTCTTGCATCTTCTTGATCTTTGCCTCCATTCTTTTTCCGAGGTCC
>NC_041226.1:16198215-16222297 GCF_002837175.3 Physeter macrocephalus | reverse complement strand
GTGAATGTGGCTTTTGTTCCACAGGCTGCAGGACTGTAGTTCTTCTTGCTTCTGCTGTCTGCCCTCTGGTGGATGAGGCTATCTAAGAGGCTTGTGCAAGTTTCCTGATGGGAGGGACTGGTGGTGGGTAGAGCTGGCTTTTGCTTTGGTGGGCAGAGCTCAGTAAAACTTTAATCCACTTGTCTGCTGATGGGTGGGGCTAGGTTCCCTCCCTGTTGGTTGTTTGGCCTGAGGCGACCCAACACTGGAGCCTACCCTGGCTCTTTGGTGGGGCTAATGGCGGACTCTGGGAGGGCTCATGCCCGGGGGGAGCTTTCCAGAACTTCTGCTGCTAGTGTCCTTGTCCTCACAGTGAGACACAGCCACCCCCCGCCTCTGCAGGAGACTCTCCAACACTAGCAGGTAGGTCTGGTTCAGTCACCTAAGGGGTCACTGCTCCTTCCCCTGGGTCCCGATGTGCACACTACTTTGTGTGTGCCCTCCAAGAGTGGAGTCTCTGTTTCCCCCAGTCCTGTCGACGTCCTGCAATCAAATCCCACTAGCCTTCAAAGTCTGATTCTCTAGGAATTCCTCCTCCCATTGCCAGACTCCCAGGTTGGGAAGCCTGACGTGGGGCTCAGAACCTTCACTCCAGTGGGTGGACTTCTGTGGTATAAGTGTTCTCCAGTTTGTGAGTCACCCACCCAGCAGTTACGGGATTTGAGTTTACTGTGATTGTGCCCCTCCTACCGTCTCATTGTGGCTTCTCCTTTGTGTGTGGATGTGGGGTATCTTTTTTGGTGAGTTCCAGTGTCTTCCTGTCGATGATTGTTCAGCAGTTAGTTGTTATTCTGGTGTTCGTGCAAGAGGGAGTGAGAGCATGTCCTTCTACTCTGCCATCTTGAACCAATCTTGAGTCATTAACTTTCTTGGTGGGTCAAAAATATTCTTTACAATGTATGTAGAATCATTTCTAGGAAAAATGAGATATCAGGTTCCAGATAACTGATTTACATGTGAATTTCCTAAGACCCAACCAGTTTATAAGCTTAAGCGTAATTGTAGCAGGGAATGCTCTGGCAGTCCAGTGGTTAGGATAGCACGCTTTCACTGCTGAGGGCCCAGGTTCAATCCCTGTTCGGGGAACTAAAATCCCACAGGATGTGCAGTGCAGCCAAAAAAAGTAATTATAGCTAATTTGAACTAAAAATGTAAAAGTCTAGAAGTCATGTGGTATCTTACTATGTCTATTTTTATTTATTTAATTATTTAATTTATTTTTATTTTTTTTGTGGTACGCGGGCCTCTCACTGTTGTGGCCTCTCCCATTGCGGAGCACAGGCTCCGGACGCACAGGCTCAGCGGCCGTGGCTCCTGGGCCCAGCCGCTCCGCGGCATGCGGGATCCTCCCAGACCGGGGCACGAACCCGCGTCCCCTGCATCAGCAGGCGGACTCTCAACCACTGCGCCACCAGGGAAGCCCCACTATGTCTATTTTTAATACCATAGGACTACCCTGAGTGAATTGGCAGGAATATTCTTCATGGCAAAGTAAGATATGATAAATAAATACATGTATAATATGTACACACATACAAACATACATACATAACACAACATTCAGAGAGATTGAGATTTGGCATGTTCACCTTTAGGAGCACCCATGGGAATATAGAGTTCCCTTGATACTGTTTCTGACGTCCTCTCATGGTAAGATTCTATGTGGAATAGTCTTTGTCTTTCGAACTGAGGTAGAAAAAGGGTCACAAGACATAGAGGGAGTCTTCTTACTCCCAGTCTTGACTCTCGGTTACTAGCAGCCATACTCTCGGGAAACTGTCAGATTGCCTGTGTATGAGACTCTCCTGGAGTGGGTGTGGGGAAGGTGAACGCCGTCTGGAGCAAGGAGAATAATAATAAATTGTATCAGCTTCCATGTGAGGCCGACAACCCAAATCCAGCCCCATGTTCACATCAGATGGAGCCCCTGACTCAGGCCTTTTGTTACTTGACCCTATGTCAGGGGCAGGACAGACGAGCATGCTTCCTATGGAGCACAGACGTGGCCAGGAAGTTAGATTGGTCAAGAAAGTTGGGTACCTACAACCTGAAGTTGAATTTGAAATAAATTCCACCCCAAAAGGTTGTTACACATTGGATCAGATTCAGTAGTAAAGAACTGTACTTCAATCTTGAGTCATTGCCTTTTTGACAAGTGTAAGATATTCATTACAAATACATAAAGCCTCATTTCTGGGGAAAATGACCTACCAGGTTTCAGGCAATCAATTTACATGTCCGTTTTTAAAGGGTCATCTAGTTAATAAGTGAAAACATTAATTTAAACTAATTTGAACCAGAAAGTTTAACTGAGAAAATTATAGGGTGTCTCTGTGTCTTTTTAATCCTTTAGCACTGCTTTGAGTGAATTGACAACAGGAAGACCTGATGGACCCACCACTAATACGTGAGATAGAAATAAAGATAGAGAGATGTCAACAAAAAAAAATATATATGTATATAAATGCAGAGAGAGAGTATGCGAGAGTGAGAGCAACAGGAAAGGGGAGAGAGGTTGATTGTATTTGGGAAGTTCATTTTTAGGAGTATTCATGACATAACACAGTGTCTTTGACATTGTTTCTAAATCTTTTTACTGTAGCCTATGTAAGTATGTTTCTTTCTTTCTTTCTTTTGTATCTAGTTGGATAAAACAGGAACAGGTCGTAAGAGGGATGCTTCTTACTCATCTGTTTATCACTCTTAGATGCAGCCGAACCCCCTAGGGAAACTGTCCAAGTGCTTGTGTATGAGGCTCTACTAAAATGGGCCAAGAAAGGAGAGAAACTTACTTTGCAAGGAGAAAGTTGTACTCCTGAAGGGGTTCAGGAGTCAAGAAATGTCTATAAACTTGATTCATGACTTTCTTCCCCCCTCAGGACTAAGATTTTCATTACAAATGTATAAAGCCTCACTTACAGGGGAAAATGAAATACCAGGTTTTAAATAACTGATTAGAATGTTATTTTTAGGACAACTAGGTTATAAATTGTAGAGCAATTGTAGCTAATGTGCATTTTAAAATAAGTCTAGGGAGATGTGAAGTCTTACCATGTGCATTTATAATCCTTTAGCTGTGACAGGAGCCAGGTGGAAAAAGTAACTTGTGTTGAACCCTTCGATGAAAGGTGAGATATAAATATATACAGATAGTGTGAGGGGGAATATTGAGATTTGTGAAATTTATTCTGGGGAACACCTATGGCATTACAGAGTTTCTTCAAAGCTTTATCTAAGGGTTTTGTTTGTTTGTTTGTTTTGCCAGCCTCAATATGTTACTTTCTTTCTTTTTTGGATCTATTTGGGGGAAAAAAAAGAACAGGTCATAAAAGGGAGTGTTCTTACCCCTAGTCTGTTTGTTACCCTTAGTTAGGAGCAGCCACTATCTGATACTTTCCCTTAGGAAAGTATCAGATTGCCCATGCATGGGCCAAGAGAGGACAGAATCATATTAGGAGTTATTAGGAGTTAGGAGAAGGTCTCAGTGGATAGAGAGCAGAGGGGAACCCTCAGCAGAAAAAAAGGGATCTGATAGACCCTGGATGTGTCCCTCATCTTCCAGAGCTCTGCCACCATGTGAGGCTGGTGCCCCAAACCCAAACCCACCATCGCATTGGAGGGAGCCCCTGCCTTGTCTTGACCCTGTCTGAAGGGCAGGAAAGACATCTATGATTCGTGAAGGGTTACTAGGTGGTGTAGGGACTTGAGAAGGCAGAAAATTATAGGGCCAGTGAGATGGGTACCTACAAACTCGAGCTGAATTTGAAGTAAATTTAATCACAAAATGGTGTTACACTTGGGGATTGGGTTCAGGAGTAAAGAAATGTACATAAATTTGATTTATTAAGTTTTCCCACAGGACTAAGATTTTTATTACCAACATATAAAGTTCATTTCTACAGAAAAATTAAATACCAGGTTTTAAATAGCTGATTAGAATGTTTTTAGGGCAACTAAATTATAAATTGCAGAGTAATTATAGCTAAATTGCATTTAAAAATAAATCTATGACACATGGAGTCTTACTATGTACATTTTAATCCTTTAGCCCTGACTCATGTGAATTGAGAGGCAGAGATGAAAGGTGAGATATGAATATAGAGAGAGGGGAAAGGGGAAGATATTGAGATTTGTGAAATCCAATTAGTTACGGAGTCCTTGTCTCAGGCAGTTATTTGAAACCTATTCAAGGAGAAAACAAGATATCCATAATATGTGAAAAGTAGGTGGTGCAGGGACCCAGGTTCCAAATAACTAATTGACATATAACTTTTTTAGAGTTCAACCAGTTTATAAGTTCTAGAGCAAGAGTGTCCAATTTCAGCCAAAAAAAGTGAAGTCATTTCATGCTATGTACATTTTTAATCCTTCACAATGACCCAGATAAATTGACATCAAAGGTCTTTGGCTACTTTGATATATCTTGCCTTTTAATTATGGTGCCTTCCAAGGCTGCTGATATAATTTACTTGCATCAGTGCTATCTATATATTATTAATCTCTATAGAAAGAGTGAGACAGAGAGAGAGAAGCAGACACAGAGACAGAGACATAGGGAGAAACAGAGAGAGAAAGATTTGCAAAATTCGGTCTTGGAAGTATCCATAGGAATACAGAGTTTTCTAGACAATGATTCTAAATTATTTTCTGTAAGATTGGGTCATCCAGTGAGCTAAGTCATGGTTCCTTTAGATTTAAGGAATTCTTTTTCTTCAAATAAGTTTTTCACATCACTGTTCCATGTAGCAAATCTCTAATGATATATTTTTGCATTTGTTGGCGGTTAAAGTATGATGGAACAGCTGTCCAAGATCGAGGATGGTGATGAAGGCACTGACTTTCTCCATTCACATTAGTGAGTCAGTTTGAAGTTCGGAGGGAGGGAGCTGTTGGTGGATTTCTTATCTTTTAGAAGATGGGGCTCATGCTGAGGTGAAAAATAAAGAGCTATGGAAAGATAGCAAAATGTTTGGGAGGGAGGGTATACAGTGATTCTTTTTGAATTTGCATATATGTTCCATACTTGAAAAAATACTTCCACATAGTCACAAGTAAATGTTCTTCGAGTTTGAAAATGTCCTTAGTAGAGAGTAATTTTATTACACAGTTTCTTTCTAAACAGAGGATTGCAGAATGCTACTTGCTCTTCACTTGTGTTCCTTTCTCATTTTTCTTGGATATGTTCTGATTCCTAGTTTTGTTGATTTTGTCTATGAGCAAATGGGACTGAGAGCAAAAGCAAACATGTTTTGCTGATTAAAGACCTCTTAATGTCCATTGGGATTTTATTAATTTTGCCTTGTTTCTGAGTAATCTCACGAGAGTACTTCCTGTTGCACTGATCTGAAGGCATTTTTACCTGTACTCAATGACAAGGACACGATACTTTCTTAACATCACACACGCCTGACTCTCCCTCCCCCAAACTACTATGTATAAAATAAGCATCAAGGATGTATTGTACAGCACAGGGAAATATAGCCATTATTTTGTAATAACTTTAAATAGAATATAATCTATAAAATTATTGAATCACTATGTTGTACAACCGAAACTAATATAATATTGTAAATCGTACTTCAGAAAAAATCTCATGTGTCTGGACTGCAGAATTATTCATGCAATTTTTCTTCTGCTACTCGCTTGGCCAGTTACTTAACCATTCACCAACTTGAATTAATGTTGGGGAGTGAGTATTGCTAAAGAGGCAGTGAATTGGTTACTGTTGTAATCTGTTGGTGTCTAGACAAAAACAACATGAAAAATAAAGGGGCGAGTAATGAATACAAATAGTTCTTCAAATTACCATGAATTTCCATTTTCTGTTTTTTTCATCATGGGCCATCAATGAAGAGTTCACTCTGCTACTTAATTAAATGATATGTCTGCATATTAACTATAGATTTTCTGCAATGAGGCTGCCCAGGGCGGGGGCAAAATTTGAATAGACTGAGCAAGGCAAGCATTTCCTTCTTCTTACAAACAAAAAGTGTTAGTTTAGTTTTGTTTTTTTAATTACAAATGCTTATGGTATAGATTTGGGTGGCATTTGCAATAGTCCCTGTGTGAGAGACACTGGTGTTTCAGACCGGGGGATGGTATTAGATTTGGAGTAAGACCTGCAGTGCTTGGCTTTGGCATCTAATATGCACTGGACACTTGGCAAAATACTAAACTACTTTAAATTTTAGGTCTTTTATCTGTAAACTGGTAATAATGCTATCTACAATATGTATCTACTGGGTGCTAGGTGTAGTATAATAAAAAAACTAAAAATAAATGTGGAGTAATATGTACACACATATTATTCAGTGTGATTTTAAAACTCTGAAGCACCATAAATAAATTTTATACTAAAAACCAAAAATAAAGCAACAAAATTTCACTATTAGGAAGATCAGAAAATACAAACAAGCAATAAATCCTCCCATTAATAGGCATTCCTAATGTTTAATAGATGCCCTTCAAGGTTCTTTAGGCTTATACATTTTTTGTTTATGGATATGGTATCATACATTGTTTTTAAAATAACCTTATTACTTAGTGCATATCATGACTATATTTCCATGCATTTGCATTTACAACATTATATATTTTTTAAGTTCAGGTTTTTTATTGTTGCCTGAAGTTCTGCCTATATTTGACTTGATTTTTAAATATGCAACATTCCTTTTGACAGCTGTATAATATTTCATGGTATAGATGTTTAAACTGTCATTCATTTAAATTGTCAGATATTTCTGGACATTTAAGCTGTGACTTATTACAAAAAATGATGAATAACTTTGAGACCAAACCTGTATATTTTATTTCTTTATAATAAAAATTCTTGGAGGTGGAAATTCTGTGTCAAAAGGAACGTTTGTGAGGCTATTGATTTTGATACTTTCCACACGAAGATGCAGTGTACATTTCTTCCCCTTTCACGCTAGCCGTCGCTCATCTTTTCAATGTTAGTAAATGTTTGTTCTGATGCACATTTGACATTGTTTTTGTTTATACTTTTTTTCATAGAACTTGTATTTCATTGTTTGCAAACTACCTTTGCCCATTTAAAATTGGGGTGTTTATCACTGCCATTGGATAGAAAAGTTAAATATATCCTTTTTATATCATAGATAGGGCAAGTATTTTTTTTCCCAGGTTGCCTAGCTTTTCACTATATAGAAGTTTATAATCCTCATACAGTTGAGTACATCTGTCCTTTTCTTTATGATTGATGCCTTTAGTGTCAAAGTCTTTCTCTAGCTAAGATTTAATATATTCACCAAAATTCATCTATGTTTTGAATTTATTTTCTACATTGAAATAAAACATCTGCCCAGGATTTATTTTGTATTAAGGTATAAAATGTAGGAGTCTACTTTTCTCCCAGGTGACTACTTAGTTTTCCCAGCATCAAAGTTGCAGCCCCCTCCATTGTCCTTACTCTAATTTAATGATCCTTATTGCATTTATCACCTTATAACTTACCACCTTATTTACTTATTTATTATATTTATGGTCTGCACGAGACAGAATTTAAACATCATGACGGAAGAAAATTTTGTCCATTTTTTTAACTGCTGTATCTCCAGTGCCTCAAACAGTGCCATGGCACATAATAGGCACTCAGTGAGTTTGGTTGAATGAATGAACCCATTATTGAAAACATGTATATCTTGTTCAAAGATGTTTAAATCCATTTCTATTATGTTATGAAACTTTACACACTGGGTCTTTCCAGAATCTATGTTGTTTAATCATTTTTTTAGCCTTCTGATTTCAGCATGCTTTTCACACATTATGATATAATTTATAGTGAACTAAACATTTTTTAAAAACATAAGTTCCATCCTTTTCCTCTTCCCCTTTTGTTTTCGTAGTCTCAAATTACCTGTTTTTGTTTAGTGAGTTTGTTACCAAACTATAGACAGCTATAGTTATTTTCCTGCTTTCTTTTTTTCTCTCCCTCTAACCTTTATACTATAATAAAGTATTTAAAAAACTATCTTGGTAAAGAGTGGCAATTTTCTGGTTCTATTTATCACCTTGCTCAAAGTTTTGTGTGTTTCTTTCATTTTGCTTCTGATAGAAGAGTTCCTTTCAACATCTCTTGTAAGGCAGGTCTAGTGTTGATGAACTCCAGCTTTTGTTTGTCTGGGAAAGCATTTACTTCTCCTTCATATCTGAGTGATAACTGTTATATAGAGTATTCTTGGGTGACAGTTTTTATCTTTCAGTATTTTGAGAATGTCATTCCACTCCCTCTTGGCCTGTAGGGTTTCTGCTGAGAAATATGCTGATAGCCTAATAGTGGGGGTTCCCTGGTAGGTTACCATCCTTTTTGCCCTGGCTGATTTTAAAATTCTTTGTTATTCACTTTTAACAATTTTAATATTATGTGTCTTGGAGAAGGTCTTTTTGCATTGAGGTAATTAGGTGTTCTCTTAGCTCAATGGACTTATAACTCCAGTTCCTTCCCCAAGTTTGGGATGTTCTCAGCTATAGTTTCTTTAAATAAACTCTCTGCTCCCTTTTCCCTCTCTTCTTCTGGGATATGCACTATCCTAATGTTGTTCTTCCTGAAAGAGTCACATAACTCTCTCAGGATTTCTTCCTTTTAAAAATCTTAATTCTCTTTCCTCTTCTACTTATATCATTGCTAGATTGCTATATTCCAGCTTGCTAATTCTCTCTTCCATATTGTCTGCTCTGTTTCCAGTGCTTCTAATGTCGTTCTTCGTCTCATTTATTGAGTTCTTCAGCTCCAGAGTTTCTTTTTGGTTCCTTTTTATTTACTTATTTATTTTAATTATTTTTTATTGATGTATAGTTGATTTACAATGTTGTGTTTCTGCTGTACAGCAAAGTGAATCAGTTATACCTATACGTATATATCCACTCTATTGAGTAGAGTTCCCTGTACTACACAGTAGGTTCTTATTAGTTATCTATTTTATATATAGTAGTGTGTATATGTCAATCCCAATCTCCCAATTGTTTCTTTTTAGAGTTTCAGTCTCTTTGGTAAAATATTCTTTCTGTTCATTCATTTTTATTCCTGAGCTCATTAAACTACCTTTCTGAGTTTTCTTATATCTCATTGAGTTCATGGGCTGTGCCACTGCAGGTGGGGGAGTGGCAGTGAGGTTGTGGTCACCTCGGTGGCTAGAGGGACAGGATCCCAGGCCCCACTGTTGGTCAGTTACATGTAGCCATGGGTGCTGGTGTGGTCTGGAGCCTGGAGTCATGTGTGCTGCTTCCCCTGCTGCTACTGTGTTCTCTGAAGCTGTGGGCACAGCTGCTGTGGTCAGAGGGCCAGGATTGCAGGCACTGATTCCACTGTTCCCTCATTCCATCTCTTCTAAGTGTTGCAATTCACCCGCCTTTAGATGTACAGATGTGTGGAGTCCTCTGGCAAACTGTTGTGTTGGACAGTGGCACCTTTGTTGAGTTGTGGGTTTTATTGGTTGTAGATTGAAGGAGAGAGACAAAGGTAGTTTTTCACTCTGTCATGTTTCTGACATCACTGTGAATGTACCATATTTTCTTATCCATTCACCCATTGATGGGCATTTGGATTATTTCCAGTTTTGGTCTGTTATGAGTAATGTGGCTATGAACATTTATGTACAAGTTTTTTGTGTGGACACAACTTTCATTTATCTTTGGTTAGTGCCAAGGAATAGGATTGCTGATACTTGTGGTAAAGTGTATGTTTAATTGTATAAGAAATAGTTTCCAAAACGGCAGTACCATTTCACATCTCTTCTTATCTTTAGGTTTTCATTTTCTTTCGTCAAGTTTTGTAATTTTCAGCATACAGATCCTGCACATATTTTGTTACTTTATAAAAAAGTATTTCATGGGTGTTGGTGCTAATATAAATGGATCAGTTGCTTAAATTTCTACTTTTCAATCATTCATTGCTAGTATCTAGAAATATAGTTGAATTTTGTATATTGACCTTTTATACAATAACTATTAAACTCACTTATTAGTTCTGTTAGCTTTTTTGTAGATTCCTTGGGATTTTCTAGGTAGGCAAGCATCTCATCTACAAATAGAGTTTTATTTCTTCCTTTTCAATCTATAGGCCTTTTATTTCCATTTCTTGCTTTATTACATTGACTCCAATATAATTTTGAGTGGAAGAAGTGTGAACTGACATCCTAGATTCCTAATCTTTGGAAGAAAACATTCAGTCTCACCATTAAGATTGATATCAGCCATAGGTTTTTTGTTTGTGTTGGGGGGGCATAAATGCCCCTTGTCAGGTTAAGGAAGTTTCCTTTTTTCCTAGTTCACTGAAAGTTTTTATCATAAATGGATGTTAAATTTTGTTTAAAAAATTTTTTACCTCTATTGAGATTATCATGTTTTATTTTCCTTAGTTTATTGACATGGCGAATTACATTATTTTTAGAATGTTGAACCATCCTTGAATTCCTGGAACAAACACCAAGTGGTCATGAATTTAAAATATATATATACTGCTGGATTCAATTTATTAATGTTTTGTTAAGGATTTTTGTATCTATTTATGAGGGATATTGGTAATTTTCTTGTCAGGTAATGTCTTTACTGGTTTTGGTATCAGGGTAATGCTAATCTCCTAAAATGAGTTTGGAAGCAGTCCCTATTCTTCTGTTTTATGGAAGAGTTTGTTTAGATTTGTATCTTCCTTAAAGAATTAAGTAGAATTCTCCAGTGAAGTCACTTGGGCCTGGACTTTTTTGTTGTTGGAAAGTTTTAAACTACAAGTTCAGTTTCTCCACAAGATATATTACCTTTTAAACTATTCAGGTTATCTATTTTTTCTTGAGCACATTTTAGTAGTTTGTGTCTTTCAAACAATGTCCATTTAATCTAAGTTGTCATATGTGGCACCTTTAAAATTTCTGTAGTGATAAAATGCAATTAAATATCTTGTATAGTACTCTCCCACTTCACTGGTTTTATTAAATCATGGTCAGAAAATGTAGTCTGAATAATTTTTATATTTTAGAGTACCATTAAAGTTTTTTTTATCTTCTTGTAGGATACATTTCTTTTAAAATTTCATAGAAATGCTTTAAATATGTTTTCTCTGCACAATAGAAACTATATATAGTTTTAAAACTATTATAGTTAAAAATATATATATATATATATATTTTAAAATGGATAGTGTTTGACCAGGGACACTCAGATCTTATCCTTGCTACCAACACCCCACTCCAAAGGGAAGTATATCCCTGAGGACCAAGCCGGGCAAAGGACACTCCTAGGTACTTTGGAGGTTCCTCTCTTAAGTCCCAGTAAAGAATCCTAATGAGCTAACTTAGGTTGGACTCAGATCTAAAGCCTAACTCTGCTCTCTTCAACCTGAGTTTAATCTAGGAATATAGCCTTGTCTGTTGTGGATAGTTTGGTGGGGGGGGACCCAGAGCCCTGGAGTGAGAGTAGGAAAACCAAAGAGTCATCCCAGTGCCTTTAATGCTTTGAGTATGACCACATGCCTCCCTCCACCATCTGTGCAGAGAAATAAGTGTCCAGTGGGAAAGATAGGACCTGCCCCAAATGCACATCCCACCCCTGTTCAACATGGTCTTAATAGTATCTTATAGAGTCTACCTTCTATCAGTATAAAATAAGTCCTGGTCATAGTTAATATTTTTGCTTTGAATTCAACTTTGATATTAATATTACAACTTTTAATGTTTTGAGATTTAACATTTGCATCTGATATCTTTGTCCATCTCTTTATTTTCAAACTATCATTTTAATTTAGTTTTTGTCATACAGTATATAGTGCATTTAGTTTTTAAACTTATCTAAAAGTATTTGTCAGTATTTGATATGAGAGTAATGTGTTTGTATTTATTATCATTTCAGGTATGTTTGCTTTTATTTGCTATCATTTTACTTTGTTTTCTGTATTAAACACTTCCTTGATTTTTTTCTTTAAATTTTTTTAACATTATGCTATTAGTTGATTTGTTTTTATTCAAGTTTTAATAATATGAAAGTTATAAACCTATTTTTAGAAAACATAATTGTACCTTTGTTTCTCCATCAATATCCACTTTAAAACTGGACTTGTACCTGGGAAGATAGAAAAGCAACATGCTTTTACTTCTGTCTTCTGAGAAACCTAAATTAATGTGGAAAAACCCTGCAAATTTAAATCCATACTATTATCGAGAATTTTGTTATTTATCTTTGCTTTTAGAATCATTTGTTTATATTTCCACGTGCTACATTGATTATTTGGACTTAGTTCTATGATTTTATTTCTTGACACCTTTTCTCTATAAGGCATCTTCCTTATGCTTGCCTTCTTCATTTTTATTCCTTGCTCAGTTGGCTCAAGCACTTCTCTGAGTAATCATTTTTAGGAAAGTTACATGGTTGCACTGGGTGTTGGAGAGTGTATGTCTGTTGCTCCCAAATATGAATAGTACTTTTCCTAAATGTATAATTACTGAGTTACAGTCCTTTCCCAGCAAACTCCACACACATTGTTTGAAGCTGCATTTATATAGCACACTCGTTTTAAAAAAAAATCTCAATTCTATATTTACTTGGGGTAGTTTTGGGAGGCACTGAAAATGATAGTAGAGCCTAAAGCCACCCCAAGCCATCCTTTTGTGCCCCAATGATTCTGTCGGGCATGGTTCTGTAAATTCACTTTGTCGAGTAAGTTCTGATTTGTTGTAACATTTCTTTGCTACCCAGAGATCTGATAGTCTATCTGGGATCAGAAAGGGCTTGTATTAAGAGAATGGCAACCTCAGGGGAGGTTCACCTCTTTTGGCCAATCAGTTCCCCATCCACATCAACCTTTGCTCGCTAAGCCTGGGCAGAGGTAGTAGTGGGTGCAGATGGAGAAGGGAGAAATTAGAGGGGGTAGGGAGATCTTATAGCTCAGCTTAGCCCAACAGTATCCATCTGTGGCCTGTTCCATTTGGCAGTGCCCCAGTTCTATTTGGCATATATCCTCCCTCTTCTCCAGTCTTGGGCACAGTCTGTGAGCATTGCTTTGGGATTAAATCCCACCTGGGGTGGAATTTGGGTCACATGTTGGAGGCTTCAGCAGGGCAAGAAATTGATCCTTAATGACTACCTTGTCTCCAGCCATAGGGTAAAATGAGGCACAACTGCTGGCGCTATAAAACCGTCTCCTCCTACTACTAACGGAAGGAGCCCAGCCTCCAGTGTGTTTCCCCTTTGAAATGTATCTTACTAACATCCCTCACCCCCAAAGTGCACTTCCCACCCCAGCTGTGAGTCTCATTAATGTTTAACTGTCTTACTCATGGGGTGACTTGTTTCAAGAAATGAATATTACAGGGCAAGAGCTTCCCTGAAGTCCCTTATTCTATTGCTGTAGAACAGGTCTGGCCATAGTTTGATGACTTGCCCAGGATCCCACAGCTCACTCATGGGAGAGCTGGAACACACATCTCTTCTACCATTCCCTTCTGTCTCCATGCTCTGTTGCTTTAGTTGATGACCCCAAGCTTAATCTTACCATTATGTTGGGATTAGAGCTTTACAGTTAAGGGAAAGTTTAGTGTTTTTTTTCACATATATTCTACATAGGAAAGAAAAAAAAACAATCAGGTGAAATTTTTACAGTTATTAGTAAAAAGCATTTTGTTAGGCAACTTCTGGAGACTTTAAAAATTATATTTATAAAGGCCTTTGTTGGTTAAATTCATACTATATGTTAGGAAAAATCTGATACACTTGAAAGCTCTGAAATTTTATTTTTACTTCTTATTGCAGCAGCAAGATTAAGAGAATTGTGTACTTGATTGTATCATCCTTCACTTTCAGGTACGTGAGACTCTAGAAAAGGAGGTAATTAAGTTCGTATTACATTTAATATCAATATTTTTTAATGGCAAAGGATCTGGGAGGGAAAAAAAAGCATTTCCACTGTCAGTATGTTGCTAAATAACCTTTGTGCCCCATTTAATGCAATCTAATTTATCTTGGAATTTTAATTGAAGCTGAACATTAAGAATTGCAAAGAAATGGCATGTACGGAGTCTAATAGCAAAATATTAACATGTTTTTTTCTACCTGTAAAAGTAATGAAACATGCATTTCAAAATTCTATAGTTATAAGGAAAGTGTTTTAGTAAATACCTTATTCACCTAGAATTACTCCTTAATTCTGGAAACATTTTACGAAACATTTTACTTAGATCTTTCTTCTCTACATGACAGTAAGATTTCATACTATGTTACAGGTTCACACAATGTACTTGCTTCCTTTTAAATTGATAATATTTTAATTTGCATTGCAATTGTGAAAAAGTGCTTTAAGATTAATTTATCTTCATAGATTATACAAATAGTATAATCAACTTATAGAGAATGTGTTTAGCATATGTAGGAAAAAGGCTTAGGAGTTACTTTAGAGTTCAATTATGTATGTATTCATTGAATTGAATTCCTTCTCACGTGCCCAGAACTGTGCCACAACCATCCATTGATATGTAATCTTATATTTGTTGATAATCTCACTGATAAGAAGCCTTACTGGTCAAAGTAGTCTTTTAAGGGCTTATGTTAGTCATGATTTCACTTGGTTTTTATTACTAAATTCTTTAAAAATATCAAGATTAATGAGGTTTAGTTTATTGTGGGAAATTGGTAGAAGACCCTTCTAAAATTCTTAAATTTTAAGAAGAGTTTACAAGTGGAAACATGTAATTTTAATGTAGTTTGCCTATTTTGTCTTGGAATGTTGTTCTGATGTGTCGTAATATAAAAGGGCATGATATCATGAAGTGGTTCATGGGAAATTTATTTCTCTAACAACTGCTTCTATTGGGTGAAAGCAGAGTAATTTATGTTGAGATTCTAAGAGCAGTTCTCCCTACCACTGAACAGTTTAACCCCAAATAATGACATTTTGATATCAGATCATTGGGCTGAAGTTAGTCTACCTATAGGTGTGAAAACCACTTTATCCTTACTTGGTTTATTTATTTGTTTGTTGTAGAATATTTGGAATTCTGCTGATCTTTGTGGATGTGTCGCTCATCATTACAGACATAGTTGTCTCTGATAGCACGATGTATATTCCTTTGGAATATCGTTCAGTTTCTTTAGCTATTGCTTTATTTTTTTTCATGGATGTTTTTCTTCGAGTATTTATAGAAGGGTAAGTTTGATTAATTTTTTAAAAGCACATAGAGCTATTTTGTACTGCTATGAGAAGCATCCCAAGTGATTACCAGGTCAACCCAACTAAATATGCCCCTCTTTATCAAAATAATTCTCCTTGAAGGCATACTCCACAAGAGAAACAACAATCCAAATCCCAATTTCTATCAGACTGAGCTTTAATATTACTATTGCAACTGGCACTCTAGTCTCCAAACCATGTATTGTAGATGGTTCCTTCAACAGGTAAAGCTTAAAGGGTTTGCAAAATGGGGCCAGGCAGCTAATATGTCTACATGCACATTATTAAGAGGAATATGTATGTGAAGTATAAATATTGATATTTTTATTGAGTTCAGTGTAAATAAAAGCTGACAGTATATTAAATACTAGATAATAGATCATGAGCAAACCCTACCTCAGTTAAAATGAAAATTTGTGGTACTTCCCTGGTGGTCCAGTGGTTAGGACTCCATGCCTCCACTGCAGGGGGCATGGGTTCGATCCCTGGTCGGGGAACTAAGATCCTGAAAGCTGCACGGCCAAAAAAATTTTTTTTTAATGAGAAATTTAAAAATAAATGAACAAAAACTTGTGTTAAGCTCTATGGGAGAGCGAGTCAGGGACTAAACTCCCCAGCCTGACTTCATCCAGAGCATTTCGGAACATGCTTGTCTCCTTTCTGGCTGAATCTCTGTCCTCGTGCCTCTGAGCTGAGGACAGTTGCCCTCTCCCAGGTTACTCAGAGCCTAAAAGGGGCTATCCCAGGATTAGAAGATTTCCCTGGAGCCCCGGTGCCCATGGATGAAGGAGCTAGTGTTGAGGAGGAGGTGCCAGGGCTGAAAGTTCAGCTTTGCACAGAGGAGACCACACCAGCTCACTGGGATTCCACTGTGGGTGCAAAGCCAGGTGATGAGTTTGCCGGCCAAAGTAGTGGACCCGTCTTCCTCTCACAAGCTCCTTTCATGCACTTCTCACAGCCCGTTTCTCTAGGGCTGTGACATGTTCAGCTTCCATTGTCCGATAGCATCGCTCACCAACCCATCTCTCTCTCCCACCTGTGTGAAGGCAATGCTTGCCTCTTGTTCAATGGTTTGGTTATGTCTGTTACTATACTTATGGTTATACTTGCCATATTTTTTTTTTTTTTTTTTTTTTTTGTGGTATGCGGGCCTCCCTCTGCCGTGGCCTCTCCCGTTGCAGAGCACAGGCTCCGGACGCGCAGGCCCAGCGGCCACGGCTCACGGGCCCGGCCGCTCCGCGGCACGTGGGATCCTCCCAGACCGGGGCGCGAACCCGGTTCCCCTGCATCGGCAGGCGGACTCTCAACCACTGCGCCACCAGGGAAGCCCCTATACTTGCCATATTGATGTTTTTGTCCTATATAAGTATAAAATGAGTATGAATATTTTTTCCTTAATCTAGTCTAGTAAAATGCACTTTAAATCATTCATCAAAGCTGAATTCCTTTTTTAAAAAAATATTTATTTTGGCTGCGCTGGTTCTTAGTTGCAGCCTGCGGACTCTTAGCTGCGGCATGCACGTGGGATCTAGTTCCCTGACCAGGGATCTAACCAGGGCTCCCTGCATCGGGAGTGCAGAGTCTTACCCACTGGACCACCAGGGAAATCCCAAACCAGATGTCTTAAGGGGGATGAGTCAAATAATTTGTGCTTTTAAAATATCCCTACCTCTTCTTTGGGGAAGCATAAACTTATATATTTTTTGTTTTTTATTACAGGGTACAACTGTATTTTTCTGATATATTTAACTCCTTAGATGCTGCCATTATTGTGGTGACTCTACTGGTCAATATTGCTTATATTTTCTATGACTTTAAGGTTCTTAAAGATTTCCCCAAGTAAGAAACATATGCTTCCCTTCTCTTAAAGTTTTTCTTTCTTAAAAAATATTTTCTGTGGCTTTCATTTTGTGTAATCTTTTTAACTCTGAATGTGCTAATTCTGTGCTAAATAAGCTGCTTGAAAATGAAACATTGCGATAAATTTCCACATATCTGGAAACTAAAGGATGGTGGTGTCTAGGGACCAGTGAAGGGTGTCCACGCTGAGTACCTTTAGTTGAATGAAGAAGATGACGCCCCCGAAGAAGAAACTGGGGACTTGCCTCTTGTCCTGACTTCTCTGCATTTTGAAATTCCCACTTGTGCTTCAACCACAAATTTCTTACACGTGAAATTCCTGGGTTTTTCCTAAAACCAAGGGAGTACTGGTTTGAGTTGATGAAAAATTTGAGCGACTCCAATGGTGATTCTCTAAAAAGGAACAAATGGAAAAGAAAACGAGGTGACATGGGTAGAAACACAGAGGTAGAATTTTTGCAGTATAATGAACACGATGAAAGCTGAGGCAAAGTTAGAACTTTTCGGGATCAAACAAAAATGTGTATGAGAGACCGATGGCTTTTTTCTTTCTCCTCCTCTTTCTACTGCGGCAGTGAGAAAAAGAAGAGCAAAAGTGTTCTAGGATGTAGCTCTTGGGTGGCTCACTAGGCTTATTCCTTAGTCAGGTAGCTTGCCACTTCCTGCACTCCAGCTTCTCAGGACTTTCACTCAGGTCCCAACAAAACTTGATGTGATAAGCTTTTGGAGTTTTTGAAAATAACCAAAACCAGTATGGTCTTCCGACAGGCAACCTCGGCATCACCGAAGGGCTTGTCAGAAATACAAGAAGAAAAACACCTCAGGGCCCACTCTAGACCTACTGAATCAGTATGCACACTCAAGCTAGAGAAGCACTAGCCCAAACCATCAGTTCTTTGCCATCGTGTTTCTTCCTGATGGTAGGAGACACACTTGGGAAGTAACTCATCTGCTACCTGCCTGATGTGTGTTCGCAGCTCTAGTGAACCCCTGTTACTCATGGGAGTAACAGAGGGGAATAAGAATTCTGTTTTGATGGAAAAAAGACAGAAAAATGCTTGTTTTAAACCACAGAAGTTAAATCCACAAATTCTGAGAGTCTACCGTATGACTTTTTCTTTAAACCAGAGTTTCTCAACACCAGCACTACTGATATTTTGGACCAGATACATTTTTAGTAAGGGAGCTGTCCTGTGCATCGGTACTGAGCAGCATTCCTGGCCTCTAACCACTAGATGCAAGTAGCAGCCCCTCACAGGCAGTTGTGACAACCAAAAATATCTCTGGACGTTGCCAAATATGCCCAGAGTGGGTGGGGTGGGTGCGAGGCTTGGGCCAGGGGGGGCGTGTGCAAAATTGCCCCTGGTTAAGAGCCACTGCTCTAAACTTAGTCCATACTGACAAAATCCTCTGTTTCTAAAGCAAAAATGAACCTTTTATTGTTAGGTTGACAACTATTTTACGACCTCTACGACTTATCATTCTGATAAGAGTTTTTCATCTGGCTCATCAAAAAAGACATCTTGAAATGCTGACCAGGAGGATGGTAAGTGGGCAAAATATGTTTATGATTCAGAAAAAATGTTTGGGCTTCAGGAAATACTGGCAAGGGTTGTAGATATCTATATATTGTTCTTTTTTTATGTTGATTTATGTTTTACAAATGAATGATTGTTTTAAACCCTCAGGTTTCAGGAAACAAACGGCGATACAAGAAGGATGGATTTGACTTAGACCTCACTTACATTACTGGTTTGTGAAGTTTATCTCTTGATTTGCCTATATTAACATCACATTTTTCTTGTGTGTGAGTAAGTAATTATATGCTAATTTTGTTCTTTCCCTGTCTGAGGCATGTTCTTTCAAAGCATTTTTTATCCATGAAGACATATGCCACTATGATAGTGTGACATATTTGGAGTTTAACCCTGAAAATGGAAAAATCTTAATTTTCATCTCAATTCAGGGCTGCTTGCTTATAGTATAGGAAGTTGAATGGATTTTCAGCCGACTCCATTTGTTTGGTTTAGAATTTATTGAGTTCTAGTAGTTGTCCTTGGTCCCAGGGATTTCAGAGAGAGACCTGTTCTCTTCCTAGAACGCTAGAGGTGAAGTCATTGCTTTGTAGGTCTCGGGTTTCTGAGTCAGGGGAACACTGGAAAGCATCCTAGGAGTTCCCAACATTGCTGGAGCCCAGATCTCTCATTTTCCTTTGGTGTTTAAATAAGAAATAAATTCCCACCATAGGGGGCCCTCCAGACTAAAGTCAACACAAATCTGTTGCATAAGGCTGGAACCAGTTGAGTCTTGGGAACACTGACCATTACTGAATGTAATGGTCAAAATAGTGGATACTTTAATATCCAGTACTGGATATTAAAGTTGATTATCCTGAGGGTTAGTTAGCTTTTTTCCTGTCATTCTCAATCCTGAAAGCTCTTTTCTATGAAAACAGTCTGACTATATGTAAGTCGAGTTCTCATATATTGTTTCACATCTATAACATTTGTTAATAGTGACTGTTTTGACTTCCAGAGCGTATTATTGCCATGTCATTCCCATCTTCTGGAAAGCAGTCTTTCTATAGGAATCCTATTAAGGTAAGAGTTCTTATCTAACAAATGCTCACATTTCTCAGTAAACATAGACTGTGGAATTGTAAGATAATGTTGGCCCAGAGATGACAGTGTTGTCCTAAAAATTTACTCTTTCAGGTAAAAAATTATCATGGATTGCTATCAATTAGCTTTCGCTCTGTGATGAATCACCCGCAAACTTAAATGACTTAAAACAGCAAACATTTACTTTGCTCGTGATAATGTGGTTTGTGAATTTGAGTTGGGCTTAACTGATCAGGGACACGCTTAACTAATTTCAGCAGAGCTAACTCATGCATCTGTGGGCAGCAACTGGGCATCTGAGGGTTGGCTAGTCTAAAATGGCATTGTTGGATGGCTCCAAGTGATGTCTCATTCTGTAACAGGCTAGCTCAGGCTTGTTCACATAAGGCAGTGGCAAGGACCTCACTAACATCAAGCAAAAGAATGCAGAGGCCCTGGCTCTCAACTAGTATAATGTGGCTTCTACCTTATTCTATTGGACAAGCAAACTAGAAACCCAGTTCAGATTCAAGCAGACAACAGATGCCATCTCTGGAAGGCAGGAATTGTGGTGAATTGTGGCTGTTTTTCATGGTCTGTCATAGGGAAGAAGATGGAGAATTCTTTAACTAAAATGTGTATTAGATTGAGATCCTAAATTACAGTGGATACATGCTGCTTTAGGTTCCGTAGATTAAATAAAGTTCAAACATCAAGTGATACTTACTATGAAATGCCAGTTAAAAGTCATTGTTTTAAGAAGTTTGCGTATGTGTGCGGGTGTGTATACATTAGTGCAATTTACAGTATTTGTTCTATCTCAATAAAACTGTAATTATGTATGTATATATATAAATATGTGTATATATAATTATACTTTGAGGCATAAAAATTACTGTAAATTGTGCTAATCTCATGTATATCTTGATAAAATTATATATAGGTATATATACAGCCAACACCCCTATCAAAATATAGAACATTTCTTGCTCTTTTTCAGTCAGTACCCCAACACACTGGAGGTAATTACTATTCTCACTTGTGTCACAACAGATTAGTTCTACTTTTTCTTGAATTTCACATAAATGGAATCATAGACTACATCTTCTGTGACCAGCTTTTTATGCTTAAAATGAATTCTGTGGGATTTATCCAATATTGTTGGGTGTACAGTAGTTCTTTCTAAATAGTATAAAATAATATTTATTGCTTCTAGAATACTGATTGAAAGCTCAAGCATTCAGTTTACTTACAGAAATTATACAATTATACATTGCTTCACAAAGGCAGCAAACACATTACACTCTAAAAAGTCTACTTTACAGAAAATTAAAAATTCTAAATATCAAAAGGTACATCTGGGGCTTCCCTGGTGGTGCAGTGGTTGAGAGTCCGCAAAAAAAAAAAAAAAAAAAAAAAAAAAGTACATCTGAAGAAACAAGTATAAGTTTGGCAGCCAGTAATTTTGGCAGGAAGTTGTACAGCTTGCATGCCTTTAATCTGTGAATATGACCTTCAGTCATTTAGCTCAAGTTCATCATTAATTTATTAATTTTTCCAGTATAATTGTGTTTCATACCATTGACATTTGCGTACTCTAAATATGTTAGAAAGAAATGTGTAGTATTCACAAATGTTCAGAAAAGCAAGCAAAAGTTCTGTGAATCTGCCCAGTTCTTCTGAGATGGTCTCATATCAGCTTCATAAGCATATTCAATCCTACAAAATAGTAAGCTAATGTTTGAACACAATTTCCAAGATAAAGCACATTTTCTCACAAATAGTGAAGTCTTTTTCTCAAGCACCACAAAAGTATACAAAAGAATTTTAGTTTGAACAGATCTCTCAGAATGTGTTTAACCTGATACTTCAACAGACTTAGAAGTTTCCATGGTTTCACAAGGACCAGATTTTTAATTACTTAGAGGAGAAAGAAACGGCCTTGAAAGATGTGGACTCAATCATTACCAATAGAAAAAGTATCCAATGCATATCTTATAGAAACAGAAAAATAGAACGTTTCCCCTCTCAGAATAATGTGTATATAATTATATGTAATATATATTATATATACTATACTATATAGCATATATTAGATAATGTATAGTTGTACATGTAATTATATATATAATACATTTCTCTCTTAAAATAGTGTATATTTAAATAAAATGTATATTACAGTATATATTAAATATATATTAATATATAATGTATAATATATAAAATTAGTATATAGTAAATGTAATATCATGTTATTTATGTTATATATAACTGCATATAAATTTTATATAGTATAACTATAATTCTATTTATAAATACATATTACATATATATTTTATCTCTTATAGAAACAGAAAAATATAACATTTCCCCCTTAGAATAATACATGTATACTTATATATGATATATATATAATATATAATTATAATATATAATTACATGTATAAATTATATATTATATGTATATGTCTTATATAACATATAAATATATTATTCCATTTATAAATATATAATATAAACTCATCTCTTATAGAAACAGAAAAATATAACATTTCCCCCTTTATAATAATATATTATATTTATATATATGTTTTATATAATGTATAAATTATATAACTATATTACATATCATATAATTATATAACAGTATATAAGTATGCATATATTATGACTATTAACATCATAAATATATAATACTATAAGTATATAGATATGTGACGTATATACATTTATAATTTATATATTATATAATTATATAATTTATATTTTGTATGAATGAGATGTAAATTACAATTTATATATCATTTATACAGTATATAATTCTGTTATATATATTCATATATTATATATATGTTATATTACTTTATTTTATATTATATGATATGTATTACATATGTTATATCATATAACATATATAACATATTATAAAATATGTTACACATAAATATACATACATTATTCTAAGGCAGCAAATGTTTAATTTTTGTTTCTGTAAAAGATGAACATATATGTAATTTATATTTATAAATAATATAACTACAATGAAACCCTTTAATTCATATGGTAAATGTTGAAACTATGACCAAAATATGAAAACTGCCAGAACTGTTAGAAAAAGACTAGAAGCCTTTTCACATATGTATAATCTAAGCATGATACTCTCAAAAAAAAAAAAAAAAAAAAAAAGAATTGTAATTATTACCTTCCAGTTTGAAAACTTCTAAATTAAAAAAAAAATCGGGCTTCCCTGGTGGCGCAGTGGTTGAGAGTCCGCCTGCTGATGCAGGGGACACGGGTTTGTGCCCCGGTCTGGGAAGATCCCACGTGCCGCGGAGCGGCTGGGCCCGTGAGCCATGGCCACTGAGCCTGCGCGTCCGGAGCCTGTGCTCCGCAACGGGAGAGGCCACAACAGCGAGAGGCCTGCATACCGAAAAAAAAAAAAAAAATCTATACGCAAGCCACTGATTTAACCGGATCCTCCCCCGCCCCCCCCAAAAAAGTGTTTAGTAAGCAGGACCCAGAAGAGCTGATATTCACAGTTCCTACAAGAACAACTTTTTCAGGGTTTATCCCATGAAGTACTTTATTTTACAACCTTCTTCTCATGCAAAACTAAATATCCATTTGATTACACAGAAATTTCATACAGTGTAAAACTAGAACTGAGTGTGAAATACTGCATGTAAGTATTTCTGAATAGTCTTGTTCCATCAGTTCATCAGTGACTTCTGTGGCTTTATAGTCATTTTCTGTGGAAGATTCTGAGAGAATCTCTCCAGTTCTCCTGGAATTGGAGCCTCCTAATTCTTCTGTTTCATGGCAGTCAGAATCCTACTTGCAGGGCCTCTGCTTTCACTGTCTTCAGAATGTAAATCTGTCTCATCCTGAGACAGATGAGATTCCTCTATTTGATTATTTTCCACAGAATTCTCTTCATTTATAGTTAAGGCATCATCAGCGTCTTTCTCTTGAATTTTTTTTTTCTGGAATCATTTCTGTTGTTAAAGACACTCTTCCTCTTCATCCACCTCTCTTTGTCTTTATTCTTAGATGAAGCTGGTTCTTCTGTTTCTTCTGTCATAACTGAAGAAATGTGACTAGAAGTTGTTTATCTCTGACTTCACCTTCTTTGTCAAACTTGAGTTTTTTAACCTCATGTCCCTCAGCTCCCAGACCATATTCATTTGGATGTTTATTTTCTATATGGCTCCCTGAGGAGCTCCTGATCCAGATGTCATAGTCACTGTGAATTTTGTCCTCATCATGCTGTAAGTTTGTAAAGACTCTGCTCACTGTGCTGTGAGGCAAACCCACCTTTCCTACCTTTCCTTCCTTTCCTTCCTTTCCTTCCTTTCCTTCCTTTCCTTCCTTCCTTCCTTCCTTCCTTCCTTCCTTCCTTCCTTCCTTCCTTCCT
>NC_041226.1:16168298-16197962 GCF_002837175.3 Physeter macrocephalus | reverse complement strand
TCCTCCCTCCCTCCCTCCCTCCCTCCCTCCCTCCCTCTCTCCCTTCCTCTCTCCCTTCCTCCCTCTCTCCCTCCCCTCCCCATTCTCTCTCTCTCTTTCTTATTGTATAAGTTGCAGGAGTACAGCATTAAAATTCAACATCTGTATACACTACAAACTGATCACCAGCACAAGTCTAGCTGCCGTCAATCACCATACAGTTGACCCTCTACCTATTTCAGCCACACCCCAAACCCCTTCCCCTCTGGTAACCAGTAATCTGTTCTCTGTATCTATGTTTGGTTTTGTTCGCTTTTGTTTGTTCATTTGTTTTATTTTTTTAGATTTCACATATGAGTGAAATTGTACGGTGTTTGTCTTTCTCTGCCTGACAGTTTCACTTAGCATAATACTTTCAAGGTCCATCCATGTTGTTGCAAATGGCAGGACTTCATTCTTTTATGGTTGAGTAGTATTCATTGTGTGTGTGTGTGTGTGTGTGTGTGCGCGTGTGTGTGTGCGCGTGTGTGTGTGTGCGTGCGTGCACGCGTATTTATCACATCTTTATTCATTCATCAGTGGCCATTTGGGTTGTTTCCATATCTTGGCTGTTGTTAATAATGCTGCAGTGAATATAGGGGTGCATATATCTTTTGGAATTATAGTGCTTTTTTGTGTTCTTTGGCTAAATACCCAGAAGTGGAGTAGCTGGGATCATATGGTAGTTCTAGTCTTAATTTTGGGGGTAATCTCCATGCTGTTCTCCATAGTGGCTGCTCCAATTTATAGTCCCACCAACAGTGTTTGAGTGTTCCCTTTTCTCCACATCCTCTCCAACATTTGTTATTTCTTACCTTTTTGATAATAGCCATTCTAATAAGCATGAAGTGATTGATATCTTATTGTGTTTTGTTTTGTTTTGTTTTTTTTTGCAGTATGCGGGCCTCTCACTGCTGTGGCCTCTCCTGTTGCGGAGCACAGGCTCCGGACGCGCAGGCTCAGCGGCCATGGCTCACGGGCCCAGCCGCTCCGCGGCATGTGGGATCCTCCCGGACCGAGGCACGAACCCGCATCCCCTGCATCGGCAGGCAGACTCTCAACCACTGCGCCACCAGGGAAGCCCCTTATTGTGGTTTTGATGTGCATTTTTCCCTAATGATTAGTGATGCTGAAGATCTTTTCTTGTGTCCATTGGCCATCTGTATATCTTCTTTGGAAAGTTGTCTATTCAGGTCCTCTACCCATTTTTTAATTGGGTTGTTTTTTTTTGTTTTTAAGTTGTATAGTTCATATATTTTGGATATTAACCCCTTATTGGATATATAAATTGCAAATATTTTCGCCCATTCACTAGGTTGCCTTTTCGTTTTGATCATGGTTTTTATCACCGTGCAGAAGCTTTTTAGTTTGATATAGTCCCATTTGTTTACATTGGCTTTTGTTTCCCTTGCCTTTGGAGTCAGATCCACAAAAACATCGCTAAGAGCAATGTCAGTGAAATTACCAGCTATGTTTTCTTCTAGGAATTCTGTGTTTTCACATCTTACATTCAAGTCTCTAATCCTTTTTGAGTTAATTTTTGTGTATGGAGTGACATAGTGGTGTAGTTTCGTTCCTTTGCATGTGGCTGTCCAGTTTTCCCAACACCATATATTAAAGAGACTATCCTTTCTGTATGTTCTTTGCTCCTTTATCATAAATTAATTATCCATATATGTGTGGGTTTTTTTCTGGGCCCTCAATTCTGTTCCATTGATCTGTGTATTTGTTTTTGTGCCAGTACCCTACTGTTCTGATGACTTCAGCTTTGTATCAATAGTATAGTTTAAAATCAGGAAGCATGATAACTCCGGCTTTGTTCTTTCTGAAGATTGGCTATTCAGGATCTTTTGTGGTTCCATACAAATTTTAGAACAAATTGCAATTTTCTTAAAGCTTGTTAACCACCTAACTTCCTTCTCTGGTAGCTTTAAACAATGTGTATTTACAGTAGAGGCTAATCAGAGTAGTCATCACAACTTTTGTGGGCTATTTGAAAACCATCAGTGGGTTAGATATGACTTGGAATTTATGTACCTTTTTATTCTCTGAATCTCCCCTAAAAGGTGCTAAGTGACGGACCAGTGAATAAAAGGGTGATAATCATTTTAGGTTAGTCCTAGGAAAAGGCTTATGTTGGTGCCACGTGGAATATGTAAGGTATGTGTCCATCTTTTTTAGGAAGTTGTACGGTTCCTGGATACCAAGCATCAAAACCACTACCGAGTCTACAATCTCTGCAGTATGTACATGACTCGATATTTTTCTACTATAGACAGAAAACAGGTCATTCACTGCATGTAAGAAGGTGGTTCAGTTTTTACATTTCATTTAATCTTAGGTATTTGGTGGTGGTGGGAAGTGAGTTTTAAAAAGTCTCCATCTTGTGCTGGCTCTATTTGGTAGGGAAAGAAAGTGCAACAGCACACAGTGCCCTGTGAGGTAGGCAGGAGACTGGGGGCAGAGCCATTTCAGGAGAGTCAGGTCTAGTGGTAGTAGGTTTTGGAAAATATTTGTTTTTTCCTGCCAGCTTGTGTTTTGAAGACAGTTCAACAAATGCACGCTCTAACCCACTAGGAATGAGGTGTGAGGAGACCAGGGCCCTGCATGGGAAAAAACCCCCAAACCCTATAGCAAACAAATTATAGCCCAGCTGACCCTCTTCCTGTATATTAAATGGACATTTTCAGGAGGCAGGTATTTTGGTTGGCCGCATTGGCTTCTGCTGTGTAACCTTCTGATAATGTAGTGAGTAGCCTGCTAGAAAAGTACAAGTAAGGCCTATTAAACCAAAATGATTTGGGCTTATGTTACTCAAGAGGGACAAAACACTACTCTACTTTTATTTTTGAGACCCTTACGTTTCTTTTAGAGTAGGAGGAGCCAGACAGAAAGCTCCTTTTAAAGGTAGAGGAGGAATTTCTAATAGAAAAGTATAACTTATTTACACCTTGACCATTTACTGTGTTTATTAGGGTTAGAGATATGACTCGTGCATCATTTATTTCAGGTGAAAGAGCTTATGATGCTAAGTACTTCCATGATAGGGTCCGTCGATACATGATTGACGATCACAATGTTCCCTCTTTGAGGTAAATTTGATGCCAAGCTGGCTGTCAGAAGAGGGCTAAATACACAGGGCTTGATTTGGGGGGAAGTATTTTCATTCAACTAAAAATCTTTCACTTGGAATCAGTGAGATGGTGGCGTTCTCCAAGGAAGTAAAAGAGTGGATGGCTCAAGATGAGGAAAACATCACAGTGATTCACTGTAAGGGGGGCAAAGGTAAAAAACGTTTTTCTTTTTCTTTCTCTTTTTCTAAAGAAATTTGAAAAATATATTAAAGTACACCAAGAAGATACGTTCTGCTATTAACCATTATTAATCATTGTTAACATTTTTAAATATTAGCTAGCCAGACAGAAAGCTCCTTTTAAAGGTAGAGGAGGAATTTCTAATAGAAAAGTATAACTTATTTACACCTTGACCATTTACTGTGTTTATTAGGGTTAGAGATATGACTCGTGCATCATTTATTTCAGGTGAAAGAGCTTATGATGCTAAGTACTTCCATGATAGGGTCCGTCGATACATGATTGACGATCACAATGTCCCCTCTCTGAGGTAAGTTTGATGCCAAGCTGGCTGTCAGAAGAGGGCTAAATACACAGGGCTTGATTTGGGGGGAAGTATTTTCATTCAACTAAAAATCTTTCACTTGGAATCAGTGAGATGGTGGCGTTCTCCAAGGAAGTAAAAGAGTGGATGGCTCAAGATGAGGAAAACATCACAGTGATTCACTGTAAGGGGGGCAAAGGTAAAAAACGTTTTTCTTTTTCTTTCTCTTTTTCTAAAGAAATTTGAAAAATATATTAAAGTACACCAAGAAGATACGTTCTGCTATTAACCATTATTAATCATTGTTAACATTTTTAAATATTAGCTTCAAAACTAAAGGAAGGGAAGGAAAGAGGGAGGAAGGGGGGAGGAAAGGAAGAAAGAGTAAAGAAGAGGAGAAAGTAGGAATAGAAGAACTGAGGAAGGTTAAATGTGTTTTCCCTTGTTTATTGACTACTTGGGTTTCTTCATTTTTGATTTGCCAAAATATCTGTCAAAATACAAACACTGTTTAACTTTAGAAACCATCAGAGCACTTTTCATTTTATTTAAGGTTGTTCTTAAACTTTGTGAGGACCTTTTAAAGTTAAGAGTGTCAACGGCAATGCCATTTCAAAGACCAAAAATTATACTGGAATTTTTATAGTGTAATGATACATAGAAGTTGATTTTGGTGGGGGGAAAATGGGGGTGGTGGGGAAGCCAGTTGTAAATTCAACCAATTTAACTTGAGTCAGATTTTCTCTCATTCAGATTTAGGCTTTTAATAATCATCTAGGCATATTTCACAATTTTTGACAAATAAGGAATTATGGTTTCGTTGGGCTGTGAAACAGTTTTTTATATTAAATTCCAGGAAAACACACTTTAAAACTGCCTTCTGTAATTAAGTAGAATAACTAACTCAAGCTCATGAGTTCGTAGGCAAGTTCTATCTTTAGTTCCACAGGTCGAAATATTCTGTATGTATGGCAATTTACAATATTGTGCCTAAATGAAGAATACAGGGGTTGAACCACATGGAATTGCCTTTCTTTGGACCATCTTTTACTTTTAAAAAAAGGCCATTTAATATTGCTCAACCAAAATATTATAATCTAACAGTTGGCTTTAGTTTTCTTTTAATCAGGTTAATTCCCTGCTTAAAGGAAAACCTTCATTTCAAATTTAATTTTTTTTTTCTGAGAGCAGACTTACATTATTCTGTGTTCATGTGTGTTTCATTGCTTTTCCTTTAGGAAAAGGAATGGTTTGGAAGGTTTGGAAGGCTAGTATTCAGTTGGTCTGTACCAGAGCAGCTCCTTTTTTCAAATTTTCATTCATCTTGATTTTGCTTCTTTTTGTTGGTTGATGCCTGCACATTACCAGTAATATCATGATAGCCCAAATATTTTGTTATTGATTTATAGGACTTCTTTAAATAATCTGGGTGCTAATTTTTTTTTTTTTTTTTTGTGGTATGCGGGCCTCTCTTTGTTGTGGCCTCTCCCGTTGCGGAGCACAGGCTCCAGACGCGCAGGCTCACAAGCCCAGCCGCTCCGCGGCACGTGGGATCCTCCCAGACCGGGGCGCGAACCGGCGTTCCCTGCATCGGCAGGCGGATGCGCAGCAACCACTGCGCCACCAGGGAAGCCCTGGGTGCTAATTTTTTGTTAGCAGTTTATATTGCAAATATCTTCTTCCACTGTGTTGTCTTTTAAATTTGATTATGATTTATTTTGTCATATAGAAGTTTTAAATTATTAATGTAATGAAGTTTATCAATCTTTTGTGTGTGCGTGGTTCGTGCATTTTGGTCACGCTTAAGAAATCCACCCATACACTGAGGTGGTGAAGATATTCTCCTTATAAAATAGTAAAGTTTCGCTTTTTACATTTAGGTCTTTAATTGGAATTTGGGGAGGGAGATTTTTTTTCCATATGGATAGACAATTGTCCTAAAACCATCTATTCCATGCTCATGTAGTCCCCATCAACTTGTAGTCCCTTCTCAGTCATATACCAAGTTTCCATACGTATTTAGGACTGTCTGTGAATTTTCTATACCACACTATTGTAATTTTTATAGCTTTAAAATATATCTTGATACAGACAAATCTCTTGACTCTTCTTACATTTAATTTTAGAATTATTTTATCAAGTTCTACAAGAAAATATATTTGGGATTTTTATTGGAACTGCATTGAATCTATAGATTAATTCAGAAGCATTGAGAACTTTGCAATATGGAGCTGTACATGAATAGTTTTCTATTTATTTGAATCATCTGATCTTTCAATAATATTTTATACTTCTCTTCATGATGGTCTTGTATATCTTTTGTTAAATTCACCCCAAGACACATTGCTACTGCAAAAGGAAGCTTTTTTCTATTACATTTGGATTGGTTCCAATTTTTACTATTATTATAGTAAAAATTACTATTATTAGTAGACCTTGGACTAAAATTGTTTTGTCTTAGGATAATGAATCTCAAACTTTAATAGATGATGTCATCTGTTTTCCAAAACAGTTGACAATTTACACTCCACTGGCATTGCACAAAAGTTTCAAGTGTTCCACGTCCTTACCAACACTTGGATTTCTCAGTCATTTTATTTTTAGCTGTTGGGTGGGTGTGTAGTTGTATCTCATTATGGCTTTCATTTGCATTTCTATGGTTACTAATAAGATTGAGAAAGTTTTCATAGGTTTATTATGATATCCTTGGATATTCCTTTTTGTGAAGTATCTGTTTAATTTCCTTGTCTATTTTTATCCTGGATTGTTTATTTTTTTCCAATTGACTTGTAGGAATTCATTATATATTCTCAATTTCAACTCTGTTGTTATATGTATTATACAGTATTGCAAGATACCTTTTCTGCTCTGTGATTTGCCATTTCTCTCTGAGTATCTTTTGGTTAACAGCACTTCTTTTCTAACATAGTCAGTGTACATTGTTCTTTCTCTTCTTAAGGTTAGTGTTATGTGTCTTAATGAAGAAATCTTTCCCTGAGTTTAAAAAGACATAGTCCTATATTATCTTATATAAGTTTTATTTCATTTGGAATTGATTTATGTGTGTGGTGTGAGGAAGGGGTCAAGTTTTATCATTTTCCATATGGCTGTCTAATTGTTTCAGCACACTGATTTCATTTCTTTGCTGTTCTGCAGGACATGGGTCTGTTTCTGAACTTTCCAATCTGTTCATTGCTTTTTCAGCTATCTGTGTGCTAGTAGCACAACTCTCTTACTTGCCTTAGTTTTCTAATAAGTCCTGATTTCCTTTCAAGGGAGTCCACTCATCTTGCTCTTCACAGTTGTTTGGGTGTTTTAGGCCATCTGCATTTCCGTATACATTTTGGAATCAGCTAGTCAAGTTACACACACACACACACACACACACACACAGAGCACACAGCCCTGATGGAACTTTGGAATTTCATTGAAGCTGTAGATGGAGGGGAATTGAAATCTTTGCAATACTGAGTTTTCCAATCCATGAATGGAAATATCCACTCATGTAGTTAAGTCTTCTTCAATCTCTATAATGCCTTTTCATTTTCTGCATAGAAAGCTTGTATATGTGTGGTTAGATTTATTCCTAGGTATTTGATATTTTGATATTTTAACTATTATAAATTATATCCCTTGGAAATTTTTATGTCCTAAATGTTTTTTTGTTGATGCTCTAAATGCAGTTGATTTTACTAACCTTGCAATCAGCAAACTTAACTAAATTCTTTCATTAATTCTATTAACTTGTCTGTAAATTCTTTTGGATTTTATGGCACATGATTATATCATATGAAATAATGAACTAAATTTTTCCTTTTCAATCCTTTTCTTCCCTAGCACTGGCTAGAACCTTTGGTACAGTGTTGAATTATACGTGATGATCGCAGGAATCCTTGTCCTCCTGCTCTCAAAGGAAAAGCTTTCAGCATCTCATCAATTACTTTAGGGTGTGTGTGTGTGTGTGTGTGTGTGTGTTAGATATTCTCTATCAGATTAAGACATTCCTTTAATTTGCTAAGAGTTTTTATAATGAATGAATGTTGAATTTTATCGGAAGCTTTTTCTGTGTCTTTAAAATAATATGATTTCTTACCTTCATTTTATGAATCTGGTTGATTACATTGATTATAAAGTAGTAAACCTTGAATTCCTGGAATAAACACAATTTTGTTGTGCTATATTATTTTTTAATAAATTGCTGGATTCTGTTTGCTAATATTTTCTTGAAGGATTTTTGTATCTATGTCATGAGTAAGAGTGGCTATAGTTTTCAAATTTTGCTTTCATAAACCAAAATTAAGTTGTACTCTTTTTTTTAAAGTCTCTGGATGAGTTTGTATAAGTTGATATTTTTTTTCCTTACATGTAAGGTAGAATTCAGTAGTATAGCCACATTGGCCTCAGTGGGGGAATTGGCCTTAGTTTCTCTGTGGGGAAGTTTTTAAAGTATGGCTCAATTTCTTTATTAGATATGGGATTATTTATAATTTTATTTCTTCTGCACATTTTGGGTATTTTTCCAAGCATTTGTTCATTTTATCTAAATTTTCAAATGTCTTGGCATCAAATTGTCTTAAAATATCTAATTCTAATGTCTACAGTGGTGTTCCCTTTCTCATTCCTTAAATTGCTATTTTTGGTGCCTTCTCTCTTTTTTCTTGATTACTCTCACCAGGAACTTATTTGTATAAGTTGATATTTTTTTTCCTTACATGTAAGGTAGAATTCAGTAGTAAAGCCACATTGGCCTCAGTGGGGGAATTGGCCTTAGTTTCTCTGTGGTGAAGTTTTTAAAGTATGGCTCAATTTCTTTATTAGATACGGGAAAATTATAGGAGGATACACACTCAAAAACACTAAAGAATATCAAGATAGAATCCTATATAATATTCAAGTAACTTACTAATTTTATTAGTCCTTTCAAAGTACCCAGTGTTTTGGCCTTACTGATCTTCCCTATTATTTGTTTTTTATTTCATCATACACTTTAGTGTTTCCTTTCTTCCACTTTCTTTGGTTTAATTTGCTGTTTTTTTCCTAACTTCTTGAGATGGATGCTTAACTCATAGATTTTCAGCCTTTCTCTTTTCTAGTTAGCGTTTAAGGCTATAAATTTCCCTCTAAGAATAGATTTAGCTTCATCACACAAGTTTTTATGTATATTCATTATGATTTAGTTGAGAATATTTTCTAATTTCCATTGTGCTTGTTTCTTAGACTCATGGGTTATATAGAAATATACTGTCTTATTTTCAAACATGAGGATTTTGTAATTATCTTCTAGTTATTCATTTCTGGTTGTATCGCATTGTGGTCAGAGAACATATGCATTTTTTTAGTTCTTTGAGACGTATTTAGACTTGCTTTGTTGCCCAGAATTTGGTCAATTTTATCAAGTGTTTTCTGTGCACTTGAAAATAAAGTGTATTATGCATTGTCCTGAACAGTGTTCTATATGTGCCCATTAGGTTGTTCGTTAATTGTTTTATTCAAATCTTCTATATCCTTACTGATATTTTATTTTGGTTTGCTTGAATTCTTTGCAGCATAATTCCTTCCTCCCACCCCCACCATTTGCTTGGAAGTCATATACTCTTTTTATATTCCTTAGTAATTTCTCTAAAGATTTCAACCGACATCCCTTATTTAGCTATCAGTTTTTGCTTTTTTTCTTACTGTTGACCTTGTATCTTCCTGAACTCTTTCATTAGTTTTAGGGGTTAGCCTACAGATTTACTTGGACTTTTCTAGTCTGCAAATAATGAGTTTGTTTCTTCTGTTTTTATCCCTATACGTTTTGTTTCTTTTTCTTATCTTACAATACTGGCTAAGCCATGTAGTAAATAGAAGCAGTGAATAGTGGACATTTTGTTTAGTTCCTGGCTTTAAGAGGAATGTTACCATTTCATCATGAATATGATATACCTGGTAGGTATTTTGGTAGATTCCTTTCATCATTGTTAAAAACTTAAAACCTTTGTCCAATAGCAAAAGTTTAGTGACTAAATATACGTTTATGATTTAAGTTAAAATACTGAAGACAAGTGTAAATCATTTTAATGATTCCTTGCATACCTGGCTTGACTGGATGAGAGGGCATCTACTTTGTCTGTGGTTGTGCTTATCCATAGCCACTGGGACATGAATCTGCAAGGTTCTTTTCAAATGGGAATATATAAGGGCTGTAAAGACTCAGAGATGTCCTCCAGAATTGAAATGTTAACCATCCATGCTAGAGAGCTAGATTGTTAATGGTCAGTAGCCTCCTTTAGCAAGAAGCTTTTACTTATCAGAGCACAGGGTGGTACAAAGTCCTCTTTGGAAGTACTTGGCTTAGAATATTGTTTTTCAAACTATGGGTTGCAAAATAAATTTAGTGGTTCATTTTTTTAAAAGGATAGAATAGAAAACAGAGTGCATCTTAAGGTAAAAGGATAAGTTTGGAATTACATAAAATAAGTTCAGCATATACTGGCTAAGACAAAAGCTACAGATCATTGTAGAAAGAATAGATGCAATGTACTTTTTAACTCACATTTTGTATGGCAGGACAAAAATATAAATTGGAAAAAAAACCATGAGACTTTGAGGATAAAATGACATGAAATCAAGGATTTGCTTTAACATGCTGGTGGGGGGGCTGGGGTGCATGTAGAGAGGGGGAGGGAAAGAAGGATGAGGGAAGAAAAGGAAGAAACAAGTATAACAATATAATTATCGAATCTGGGGAACAGGTATATGGGGGCTCATTATTCTGTTGTTTCTACTTTAACATATGTCTCGTAACACAAAAAAAACTCTAACTAAAATGGAAGGAATAATAGGTATGGCAAATGCTAGGTGGTGTTTTGGGTTCTGTCCACGTTTTATGTTTTAGAGTTTCTTTTATTTACATTAGTAGGAAAACAGGGTGTGTAATTAGCTCTTAATTGGAAGGTATCTCTTCAGCTTTAGAGTCCTGGAGCAGAGCTCATTGCCTCTGCCTGTTACTGCAGTCTCCAGGGGTCATGATTCAAGAACAACATACACGTGCACATCCATGCACACAATTAGCACAGAACTCCAGGTAGGACCTCAGAGCAAAGCAGTGTAAGGGCTTTGTCTATCTCTGAATTGAAATATTTTGAACCAGCACTTTCAGAGTGGAAGAAAATCAATCCACAATGAACTCTAAATACTTCTGAGAGTAGCTTTATACCAAGTGCTGCCATGAGTGATGGTTCACGAACTAACTTCTTTTCTAGGAAGAACTGGAACTATGATCTGTGCCTACCTTCTTGCCAGTGAAATATTTGCCACTGCAGAGGTATGAAAGATGCTCTTACCAACACTGTCTTAGGCTGATTGAATTTGCTAGCTCTGAAACCTCACTGGTGGGATGTTAACATGATTCCTGAGTCATGGTACTTAATGGAGTTGTAATTGGAGAGGTGATTATTAGAAAGCCTGGTTTGGATACTTTCTCATTTAACTGGCACTAGTTAGTAACTGACCTCAGGGCCTCTTCCTTTGGGACGGGATGAGGGTGAGGTCAGTGAGACAGTCACCTTGGACACAAAATTTAAGGGAATGCTAAAAATCTCAGTAATTAAGATAAATAATAATCTAGTGCAGCATTTAAAAAATCTAAGTTAATGCCCAAAAATCCATCGTGGATACAATATGAATGTTTTAAATAAAGACAGGACACAGTAGAATCCAGATTAATGTGAAATGAGTAAGGTCAAGTTGTGAAAGTGCAAAAAAACCTCAGCAATACAGAAGCTTGACTTGCCTCCCCCAGACCCAGAACTGCTCTGACATAATCCCACCAGCTCCAGGCCTTCCTCCTTTCTCACCAGAATAAGAAGAAGATGGGTTAGGGAAATTTTCTAAAGGACCTTGAACATCCTTGCAAGTGCTAGGTAGGTAAAAGGCATCGTTTTCCAACTCAGAACAGAGTCTCTCCTGGATGTTATTATCTTTGCACAGTCAATATCTGTGGGGCCTGTGCCCTCTGGAAATTTCTGAGAAGACAGGATGGGCTGTTGCTGTGTCTTAAAGCAGGGTCCCCACTCTTTTTCTGCCATGATCTTGCTGAAAAGTCACCTCTTAGAGGGCACTTTCCCAGCAGCTCTGCTTCTCTCTCAGCCTGCAGCCCAGATAAGAGAAGCTGGGGGTTATGATCTGGGCCCAGCACCCTGATTCCACCATCTTCTTTATTTCAAATTTGAGACACACAGGTTAGGAAAATGGATGCTCTAGGGCAGTGTTTTTCACACTGTGGATCACAGTTTATCAGTGAATTGTGAAATCAACTTATTGGGTTGTCACTCGCATTTTTAAATAAAATGGAATCGATTAGAATAGGAAATATCAAAAGGTAAGTATGGTTTGTGAAACTTTTGTTTCAGTTCCGTGTGTGTGTGTGAGAGAGTGCGTGTGTGTGTGTGTGTGTGTGTGTGTGTGTGTATCTCCCAGGTTTATGAATGTGGATTGTAGCTTTAAAAATAAAAAGTTTGAGGGACTTCTCTGGAGGTCCAGTGGTTAGGACTCCACGCTTTCACTGCCGAGGGGTGAGTCCCTGGTCAGGGAACTAAGATCCCATAGGCCGTGTGGCATGGACAAAATAAGTAAATAAATAAATAAAAAGTTTGAAAGCTGTTGGTCTGGAGCCCTAGACAGAGCCAGAGGCCAGTGCTCAGGCCTTTGCTGTCTCTGACTGGCTGCATGCATCTCCATGGCAGGTCACTTGGTTTGGCTTGGTTAATTCTGTTATTTCGGGTATAGCCTCTGCCCAAAGACCACTGACTTAAGGAAATCATGTGCCCTTAGAAACTTCAGAATGCCTTATACAGGAAAGGGACGTGCAGATGACCCATGACTGGCCTGTCCCCTTTTTTATAGGACAGCCTTTATTATTTTGGAGAACGACGAACAGATAAATCCACCAGCAGTAAATTTCAGGGAATAGAAACTCCTTCTCAGGTAAGTGTTCTTTCTTTAAAAGGGGTCACTCTGGGTAATTAGGTTAAGATTGGCATCTATTACCTGGTTTCATTTTAGACTCTCTTCCTTGGGTGATTCCTTAGGTCATCTTCTCCTTGGGTCATCTTCTCCTTAGGTGCCCCGTGACAGGCCTTGATCCCTTCCAGAGGCCAGGAGCCCTGCCTCAGGTGTTGATTGGCTTTGCAAGCACTGAGTTCTCCCCAGAGCACCCTGCTTTCCATTTTAATTGGTTATTGTTTACAGAGTTCAGGAGTTGATTCCCTTCCCGAAGTAGGAAGGTCCAATTCCTAAGGTTTCAGACCCCTGAAGATTATCTGAAGTCTCTAGCCTTTTATTTCCATGTAAAGAGGAACTGAGTCTTTCACAAACCCCTATTAGGGCAATTCAGCCCTTGTAGAACATTGTGTGTGTGTGTGTGTGTGTGTGTGTGTGTGTGTACGCATGTGTAAGGGAGAGACAGACAGTGACAGAAAAAGAGGCAGAGTCGGTGGGAGGGGGGCTGCACTTGAAAAGAGAAAGGAAAGGGAAACGTAACATTTTTCAAAAACCTATTTTATACTAGACACTACTGTACTTTTACATATATTGTCTCATTTAATACTCAGACAACCCATGTGACCCATATGTTATTACCTTATTTTTTTTTCCTTTTAAAACGTTTTATCATGGACTTTTTCATAAAAAGTCAAGACAGTCATACAATAAATCCCCTTATAATCATCACACTGCTTCAGCGATCATTTCGTCATGTGGCCAACCATTCATTCCCTCCCCACTCCACACACACACACACACACACACACACACACACACACGCTTCACTTGCACACTAAACTTGGATTATTTTGAAGGAAATCCCAGACATCACATCATCTTATCCCCTAAGCATTTTAGTATGACATCTAACATAAAGATTCTAAAAAGAACCCTTAAAACCACTGACATATCTAACAATATTATACCTTAATAGTATCAAATGTCTAGTCCTCATTTAAATTTCCATAATTATCTTAAAATCTTTTTAAAACTTAGTTTGTTTCAATCAGGATCCAAACAAGGGCACACATTTCATTTGGTTGCTATGTCTCCTTAAGTCTCTTTTAGTTTGTAGGTTTCCCACCTCTCTTTTTTATTTCCTTGTAAATTGTTTATTGCAGAAACCAGGACGTTTATCCTATAGCGTTTACAACATTCTAGACTTTGTTAAATCCTGCTAAGGGTTTTGCATTCATTATCTAATATAATATTCTCAATAACTCAATGAGGGGCACCTTTATGATGCCCATTTTATAGACTAGGAAATCGAGGTTCAGGGAAACCACCTTTTGAACTAAGAACTCAAATCCAGATCTTTCAGACTCCAAAGCCCGTTATTTCCCATCCTGTGCACAGCTTCTCACTTGGATTGCCTTTTCTATACGGCCCCTCAAACCCAAGTGAGAGATGGTTGGGAATTCTTAAGTAAATGTGGATGTGGCCATGAAGGAGAGTTTTCTTTGAGTGAAGTGACGAAAGCTGATACCCTTGGCCTAGTTAGCAGAACACTGTAACTGCTGGCTCTAGACATTTCATTTGGGATCAAAGAACTCAGCCTTATCCATTCATACTTTTCTGCCAAACTCAAGCAACACAAGAAAAAAAAAAAAAAGATAGCCATAGGCTGTAAGTAATACATCAACTTATGGAAGCCCAGCTCAAATCATGCCATTTCACGCTCAAAATCCATCATGGCTTCTGACTGCCAGTGGCAACCAATATGTTTTAACCTGGCACTCCCAGTCTAGATTTGATTTTTCCAACCGCTTCTTCCACTGTGTGCATTCACACGCTCTAACGCGTTTGGATTGTTTGCCGGTTCCCAGCCTGTTTCTACTTTACACCCACGTGCTCACGAGGGCCCCTTGTCCTGCAGTCTCTTTGCCCTCCCAGCCTGAAGTAGTCTCCTGCTTTTTCAGGAGTTCTTAGAGCCCTTTGTGTTCCTTTTAGGGACTAAGTTGCTTTACATTATTTTCCAGCTATTCGAAGTTGTGTCTTCTCTACCCTTTCTGCAGGCCCACGTCTTGCCCATCTTTCCACCCTGGCAGCCCGAAGTGCCTCATATAGTATCTCCTTTGTCTGTAGTGAGTGCTTACTAAATATATGTTGGTTTTATGAACTTCTGCCACATGCGCCTGTTGTTTTGGGCTGTAGGGGAAAGGAGAGTGAGAGCAAAAGCAGCTCCAGGGCCGTGGTAGGTTACAGGCCTTTAGCAGAGGGTCAAGAATCTGGCGGCAGAAGCCAAGGGGACGTTAGATGTAGCTCCTTCAGGCACATCTTCCCTTCCCCGTTTCCTCTGCAGTCACGTGCAGCGTCTCTAACTTACTCCAGGACTGGCACACCCTAGGCTGCAGCTGAGTCTCTTCTGATTCACTGGGCTAGCAGTGCAGGGACCCGGCCTCAGGCTTGAGGGCTGTGTTGGCGAGGCCCCAGGACAGGGTTCCCTGTGTGTGTGGCAGTAATTCTCAGACACCATCCCCTCCTGACCCTGCAGTGTGGCCATTCAATGCACTGCATACGTTTCATCCACCCCTGAGTTAAGAGCTTGACTGGTCCTTTCCAATGCAGAGGATGGTGGTTAATTTTATTAACACTTCCCAACGGGCGGGGAAGAGTATGAACTTTTCAGTCCGGTTGATTCTGTACCAGAACTCTTCTTAACTTCTAGAAGAAAGGAGAGCCCTTGTGAACGGCTTGCCATAGGAGACGGACTAGGCTAAGAGAACCCCCAGGCTTCCTTGCAAAAATGGAATTGGGGAAAATGGGGAGTGGAGAGATGCTCACTGGCTGGGACTAGAGAAGAATGTGAATGTGCTGCTGGCCTATGGAGCTCTCCCCCTGAGCTTTTACATCTTCCCTTCTCTCATGCCGAGGAGGCTACTCCTCCCCAAAGCACAAACCTTCCTGTAACTCAGCCGCAATGAAGCTTCTACCCCAGACCGACCTCTCCCACATTTGCAGTTAATGGCATCTTGCTGTGATGCTGTCCTAGCTGTTTTGTTGGTTCTGGTAAGTTGCACTCTCAGTCCCAGCAGCCTCTAAGCAACACCTGGCTCCTTTCTTGTTCCTTGCCTGTTGCTCTTCATTCAGTATTTTTTTCTAAGGTAGATATTTAGTCATGAGGCAACAAATGCCTAGTTACATAATGGCACCCAATCAATGTTTCCTTCATCAATTAGTTTCCTTTAAAAAATCAGGACTTTTTACCTCCACTTAAATCGAGACTTCTGTTGTTTTGCAGAACAGATTTGTTGGATATTTTGCAATGGTGAAAAATACCTACAATTTGACTCTGCCTCCAATGAAAAAACTCACGATGAAAAAAATCATTATTTATTCAATTCGTGGTAAGTGCTTTATGTATAATTGGAGAATTGGCAGGAGGGCCAATGTTCTTACTATTCGGGAGGGTTTTCTCATGGTTATATACAGAGACAGTCCCATCGCATAGCTGTTGTTTTGTGTAGCCTCAGGTATAAACCCCTCCCCCTGGAATTGTCCATCAGCCCAGCGCTGCTGTGGCCACATTACCACTGCTTAGGTGGCCTCTCCTTTCCTTTCCCATCACCAATTTGGGGGGCTCCATCCCCCGTTCCCTTTCTCCTGTTCTCATTGCTGCTCTGGCCTCAGCCCAGGGTGTCCTTTTCAGAGTAGAACCTCTGAGATTAAAGGGAAGGAAGGTCCCATGAGACCTGGAGACCACTTGTTTCTCATGCCCATCTCTGGTTCAGGGTTTGTCTTGGGAGATGCATCCCTGTATCATTTTCTCTCCTACTCCTCTCAGAAACCTTTTTTTTTTTTCTTATCTCCTGATCTCTCCCTTTCCCCACCCTCCTACCCTATAACCCCCTCTCCCCCATAACCCCCTCTCCCCCAGCAACTCCCATCAGGATGTCTTAAATACCCGAACGGCAAATGAATTTTGTTGCCACAAATTCTTTTTGCAAATAACTGCTGAGAACTGCTTTGGGCCAGGCCCCCTGCTCGTGTTTCTTTGCCCTTCAGGAGCCCCTGAGTGTAAGCAGAGGAGAGGAAGGTACACAGATGAAGAGCTGACCACAGTGTTGGACAGCTTCCTAGGAGAACAGCACTTAGGTCTTCCCTACCTGAACCTACACGAACACAGGAAAGGGTTGGGAGAAACCTGGCCTCTGGGGAGGCTCTCTCGGCCCCCTAGCTGTTACCAGTTCTTACCAAGAGTAGAAATCCTTATAAACTTCAAAAGAGCTGACGATGCCTGCTTCAGGAGTGTGAGGAGAAAGGGGGCCTGCCGTCGCCCCGAGAGGCAGAGATATTGGTCAGATCGTCCACCTCTGGGACTTGGAAAGGAAGGAGGGGAGAGGAGTGGGCCTCAAGGCCGTGTCTTTGTTTCTCTGTCACCCGCCTAGCTTCCCTGTACAGCTCACCCTCAGGGAGGTGGAAACAGGGACCCCTCAGTGTGGAGGGGATGGGGCCTCACTCACTGCCAGAGGTGCAGCAGGAGGTGATGCTTCTGGTTCCCTAAAGCAACAGCCAGCTTGTGGGGCACGAGGCGCGGTGCTGAGTGCTGGGCCTCTCCTGAGCCTGGCTGCGGGGCGAGGGCGCTGGTGTCCCCCCAGACAGCCTGCTGTTTTTAGCCCTCTGAGGAGTCACACAAAATAAGATCTAGACATGTATTTTTTAACGCTTCGTCCAATTATTCAGAAATAAGAGAACCCTTTAGAATATATGTAAAAACTGCATGGTCAAAAAAAAATTACAATTGTTAGTTAAAATATAAAATGCTTTTTTCAAATTATTTACATATTTCTCCCTTCTTCTCCACACGCCCGCATCGCCGCCCCACTTCTTGGCAGGGGTGAGGAATTGTGAGAGTTACCACAAGCAGATTGCATGGGTTTCTGGCTTCTGGAAACAAACTTCAGCCCAGCAGCGTGGTTTCTGTGGGAAACTTTGGTCTAGATTTCCAAACGAGCGTTGTGCAGGCAGACCCTGGCAACACAGCGTGCTCCAGCAGGAGGCTGCCTGTGCGTATAAAGGAGCAGCTGTGCGTATAAAGGAGCAGCTGTGCGAAGGCCCTGTGGGCTGCAGAGTGCTCTGTGAGGTCCGTTCTGACTGATTTGTGTGTGTCACGTATGAGGGACAGGGTTGGAGTGGAGCCTCGCTCAGAACGCCATCTGCCTTCAGACGTCCCCAGGGTAGAGCCGGGCCTGTCCGGCAGCTGGTGGGTGGGAAGGGACAGCAGTGCCTTGCTCTCCATCCTTTCCTGCAGGAAGTGCAGCGTGACAGGCAACCCAGGTGGCTGTTCAAGCAGCGTCTTCCTCTAGGAAATTGAAACTCAGCTCTAAAACCAAGTTGGTGGCGTGAGAGCCTGTTTTGTACCTGAGTGGATCCTCTCCCTCAGGGTCCTCTTGGTTAACCGTGGGAATCCAGGCATCCCTCGTTTTATTGCTTCACAGACGTTGCACTTGTTCAAAAAATTAAAGGTTTGTGACAATTCTGAGTTGTCAGATGATGGTGAGTTTTTTTCTTTTTTTTTTTTTTTTTTAGCAATGTGGCAATCAACTTTTTTTATTTAATGGTTTGTGTTAGAATTTTATGTGTTTATTTATTGGCTGCATCGGGTCTTTGTTGCTGCTCGCAGGCTTTCTCTAGTTGCTACTCTCCGTGGCGGTGCACGGGCTACTCATTGCGGTGGCTTCTCTTGTTGCGGAGCACAGGCTCTAGGTGCGCGGGCTCAGTAGTTGTGGCTCACGGGCTTAGTTGCTCCGTGGCATGTGGGATCTTCCTGGGCCAGGGTCGAACCCGTGTCCCCTGCATTGGCAGGCGGATTCTTAACCACTGCGCCACCAGGGAAGTCCCGATCAAGTATTTTTTTAATGAAGGTATGTACATTGTTTCTTTTAGATATAATGCTATTGCGCACTAAATAGACTACAGTATAGTGTAAACCTAAGTTTTTGTATGCACTGGGAAGCAAAAAAGTTCGTGTGACTCGATTTGTTGCGATATTTGCTGTATTGCAGCGGTCTGGAACCGAACCCACGGTATCTCCTAGGTAACCCTATAACAGTATCTATACAAACCTCTGTGAGTATTAAACTATTCCAAACAGGCAAATAGGCATTTAGTCTGATGGAGTTTTGGTGCATTTCTCTAACATGAACATGAGAATAGGAATAGTTTCTCAAACTTCTAAGCTTAAAAATGGTTTTAGTAAGTTCTAGCATTTCATATATTGTCCCAGTTTGATATCATATCCTAAGACTGTGACTTCTCTCTTCATATTTTGAATTTTACTTAACCTCTGTGGAGATACTCTTTAGTTAAAACTATAAAGTGCAGATCTAGAGAACAGAGGAACTAACACAAATTTATAAGTACTGCAGGTGAAAACTGGTGGAGAGTTTTATGGGTTTGGTTTCCTCATCTCAGGCTAACATAAAACAGAGGATTTTAAAAGTCTAATTTGAGATCCCTCATAAAGGCTTCCAAGACAGAAAGCTGTGCCCTTTGCAGCTGTTCTTTACGGTGTGGGCCTCGGCTGGCAGAGCCAACTTAAGGCCAAAATTCTTGCTGCACCCACGTAAAAAAGCAGGCCAAACCCAATGACAGCAGCCTTCTTTTGGAATAAGAATTATCCCCTTTGAGGGAGATGAGGGTGGTGGAGTAGGACGCTGAGCTTACCTCCCCCCATGAACACATCAAAGATACAACTCGTGGAGCTACCTGGAGGCTGGTAGAAAGGCCCTTCTCCGGCCAAGGCTGTAAAGGAAAATCCACATGGAGTCTGGCAGGAAGGGAGGAGAAGTGATCTGGTTGAGACCTGCACCCTTGGTGGGGGACCCAGACGTGGAGGGGGGTGTCACGGGCTTGGGGAGCCTCCCTGGGGAGCAAGGGGTTTGAGCCACACATTTGGCACTCCAGCCCTGGGGTCCGACACCAGGAGGATGAGTCCCCTTAGCTGCTTTGAAAGCCAGTGGGGCTCATGGGAGGCTGTAAAACACTGAGACCTCACTCAAGAGAGTGAGTGGTTGCTTATACCCCCATCCTGGCAGACGCAGCAGCCTGAAAACTCTGACCAGGGACAAAGCAGCCTTGGCCAGTGCTCGGTCAATGTCCATATTTAGGAGGAGTGAAACTACCCCAGGGCAGGGACTGCCATCGCCAGCAGGAAAGAAACCAGCTCAGCAGTGAGGCACCAACTCCTCCGGCCCTGACCCAGCCTCTAACCAAGGGTGCACAGTGGGGAAAATGTAAAACCAGCACAGAAGCGCAGCCCCAAACCCTTGAGCCCCTGCTGCATCCCAAACCAAGGTGGAGGCTGCCGTCTCTCTCACACACGGGGTCGCACCTGGCTCCGGCTCTAGCCCCTCCATCTCCAGCCCCGCTTCCCACCAAGGTGGTGGCTGCCACCGCACCCCAGGGGCAGATGGGACCTGTGCGCACTTCTCCCACCAAAGCCACTGAGCATACGCAGACTGCATAGTCCGGCACAAGGGCACGCCTTCAAGACTGGGATAGGTAACTGATTCATTTAATTTCAGAGACAGAGAAAGGTAAACAAAATGAGAAGACAAAGGAGTACGTTTCAAATGAAAGAACAGCAACAAAACAAACCCCTAAAGAATAATCTTCCTTTGAGATTAGGATCACAACAGACTGTCAGGAAAATGTGTGATAGATTCTGAAACGGGCAGTATCTTCTCTAGGCCCACCTCCAGGGTTACCTTCACCTTTCATGGTCTTTAAGCTATTTTACAACTCTAAGTTGTAGAAAACTGATAATAATGCAAATAATTTTTGTACATAAAAATGCAGATTAGTTGTGTCTAGCAGAATGCATCTGATTATTGACCTGTTTTGTATTTATTTGTAAATTCATTTCATCATTCCTTATCTGCCCATACACGTGCAGTACTTTGAAACAGCTGTAGCATTTTACTGGTTCCTTAGTAATAAGTTAAAATTTTTGATGTGTTAAAAAATGCATGTACAGGACAGTGCTATGGCATGCAACAATTTCTATAAAACAAAAGGAGAATATATTTGTTAGTGTGTATATACATATATAAAACCTCTGGGAGAATATATATCCATATTTGATTATACATGCATAGAAAACTAGAAACTAGTAATGGGTTATCTGTTTGGGGCTGGAGAACTGAACAGGTGGGAGATAGGGAAAATGGAGACTTCACTTCATGCCTTTTATACCTTTTATTTTTAAATCGTGCAAATATACTTAAATTATTTAAAAAAATTTTAAATTGGGAATTAATTTAAGCTCACAAAGCAATGCCCTTTTCCTGTCATGTGATAAGTGTTCGACTTCGTTTGGCTCTACACTTCACTGACTTCTGGTCGACATCCGTAGAAAGAAGTTCTGCAGGTGGATGGGACAGAGGGGGAACTGAGGCAAAGAAACCATGATTCCTCATGACAAATTAACTGTGTTAGTGAGAACAAAATTAAATGAACACAAAACAAACTTAATATAACAATTAAGAATGATGGATATATGACTTTATTAGAATATTTGTTTTAGTTCTGTACTTTTAGTTCTGTGCATATTTAAGTGAAATATGCAGGGTGGAAAGGAAAGCTGGAAAAATTAATTGGAGGCTTGAGAAACCAGCCCTTTCATGAAATGCTGAAGTAAGTGGGTCAATTAAATTGAAAAAAAAAGGGGGAAGAAACCATTTGTCTGTAAATATATGCTGAACAATAGCAGGAACGTTTGGATACAGCTATCCTATATTTTCCATAAACTGGATTTAAACTAGGGCAAGAGGAATTTAGACTAATTATTATTAAGAAACATCACAATTAGAAGTCTGAAGAAAGCAACACATCAATAAGAAAGGTTGCACGTCCCCTTCCCTAATTTTTTTTTTTTTTTTCCTATGAAGGTGAAGCGATGAGATTCTAAATCTTAGAAGCTGAACAATTTTTTTTTTTTTCTCCAGCCTTATAAATTCTGCTTTAGGGGACAGAACTGAACTTGAAGCCTTGTCTTTCAAAGACAAAATCCATGCAAGAGCCAAATGATTCAATATTGACACACTGTTCGCTGGGATAATTTTTTCTCTTTTTAATCTGTATTGTTAATTGGTGAGACATTTTGATCTTTGCTCTAACCAGCCTAACTTTTTAATTTCATTCAGGTGTTGGAAAAGGCAATGGAAATGATCTAAAAGTACAAATAATAATGCAACGAAAGCCTGTCTTTTTCTGTTCTGCTTCCAAAAACTGTAGGGTAAGAGAAAGCATGGAAACTGACAATTCTAGTGTTTGTTTTAAATCTCACTGTCAAATCAGCATGTTGCCCTCCCCAAAGCATCACTCACCGCAGGGAGAGGCCGTGTTGCTTCCTGGTTACCATCCAACTTGGTGTCTCTGGGTTTGGATTTGAGTCAAGGGTTAAATTTATTGTCCAAAATAGTTTTCAGGGGAAATAATTTTCCAGAATATATTTTCAGTTCAGAGTGGTGCTTTGCCTTTCACTTTTCCAGAAATGCCAAGCATGTTCCCAGGAACTATCAGAGTTTTAAATTCATGTATCTGGTCACTTTTAGCCATATTCTCTTCTTCTTGGTCATTTTTATTATATGGCACTGATTCTGAAATTTTAATGTGCATGAAAATCACCTAGAGACTGGTAAAGAGGCAGATTCCTAAGTTATACCCCCAAAGTGTGATTCAGGAAATCTGGAAAGGGGCCCAGGAATCTCTAGACTTAGCAATGTCTCAAGTGATTCTAACTCAGATATCCTGTGGGACTGCACTGTGAGAAACAATGCAGGGGTGTATGGATTGGGGAGGAATCTCTTTGGGACCAAATAGTCAGTTTTCTTAAATGCTGAAGAAATGGTTAAGACTACAAACCTTTCCTGGAGCAACAGGAAAGCTTCCTTCATGCGTGTAAGAAATATAAACTTTTAAGATTCTTTTTCTGGCTTTGGTCTCTAGTTCTCCTATTACCTCTCCTCTTCCTTCTTTTTACTCCCCTGACCCCCGGGAGGGGGCACTCCCCCCAAGCCTCATCCCTGGCTTTCTGTTCTTATCTCCACACATACTCTATTCTTGGTTCTACACATCCATTCCCCTACTTTAAACTATAATATCTTCTTTCACTCACTTGACACATATTTATGAGCCCCATACACGGGGCAGACGCAGGAGCTGCAATGTGGGCATTCTTTACCCCAGCAAGTCAAACACAGTTGTCAATCCAAATTTATCCAATGAACTTTTCATCTGCTTCTGCACATGGCACCAGCATTCTCCTCCTCAGACTTTCAAATCTGGTATCATCTTTGATTCTCTGTTTGCCCGTGGCCCCCTAAATCCAGTTAGTCACCAGTTCCTGCGGATGATACCACTGGAATCTCTCTTCACTCGTTCCCTTCCTGTCTGTTCCACTGCCACTACCCGGTCCGGGACCTCATTTGCTCATGCCTAGACTTCTACAATGGTCTCCTTACCTTTGCTTTCTCCTTATACAGGGCAGTATACAGGGTCCTGCAATATGCATCCTGAAATACTGCTCTCATTGTAAAAAGCTGTAGCTAGAGCAGAAGACACACTGTACCCACGGTCAAAGCTAGTTAATATCTTTGGCGCGATATTCTTTTTTTTTTTTCTGGCTCTGGAGGCATGCGGGATCTTAGTTTCCCAACCAGGGATTGAACCCATACCCCCTGCAGTGGAAGCGTGCAGTCTTAACCACTGGACCGCCAGGGAAGTCCTTTTGGCTCAGTATCCTTATCTGTAAAATAAAGGTTACGTCTCAAGTGCTGTGAGGATTGAATTAGATAATATATGTGAAGTTGCTTTGTGAGTTATACATCACTAAATGAATGTTAGATGTGATAATTACCAGGCCAACTTTATCACCTCGGAAATGCTCCACTATAATCTTCAACAACTTCATTTTTTCCTGGGTCTTGAATTCTCAAGATATAGCCCTATCCTACCTGAGCTTATTCGCATTAGTAACATGGCCTGCTGTCTCCATGCCAGGTAGACTGGGTCCCCTCTGGCCCTTCGAACACAACACTCTAATTTCTGCTTCCTGTTTTTGCTGGTCTTTCCCCTCCTCCAGGCCTGCCCTCCCAGTCCCCTGTCTGAACTGGATTCTCTTTACAGAGCTCCTCTTTTTTAAAAATTGAAGTATAATTGACATACAATATTAGTTTCAGGTGTACAACATAGTGATTTGACATTTATGTACATTATGAGATGATCACCGTTTAGTTACCATCTGTCACCATTTAAAGTTATTACAACATTATTGACTATACTCCCTATTCTGTATGTTACATCCCCATGACTTATTTATTTTATAACTGGAAGTTTGTGCCTCTTAATCCCCTTCACCTATTTCACCCATCCTCCTGTCCCCTGCCAACCACCAGTTTGTTCTTTGTATCTATGAGTCTGCTTCTGTTTTGTTCAGTTCATTTGTTTTTTGGATTCTACATGTAAGTGAAATCATGCAGTATTTGTCCTTCTTTGACTTAATTCACTTTGCCTAATACCTTCTAAGTCCATCCATGTTGTCACAAATGAAAGATTTCATTCTTGTTATGGATAATATTCATATATACATACATGTGCGTGTATATATATATATATATATATATATATATATACACACACACATATATACCTCACATTTTCTTTATTGATTTCATTCTTGTTATGGATAATATTCATATATACATACATGTGCGTGTATATATATATACATATATATATATACACACACACATATATACCTCACATTTTCTTTATTGATGGACTTAGGTTGCTTCCATATCTTGGCTATTGTAAATAATGCTACAGTGAACATAGGGTTTCATATATCTTTTCGAATTAGCGTTGTTGGTTTTTCTTTTTTTGGATAAATACCCAGAAGTGGAATTGTTCAATCATGTGGTAGTTCTATTTTTAATTTTTTGAGGAACCTCCATACTGTTCTCCATAGTGGCTGCACCAATTTACATTCCCACCAACAGTGAAAGAAGGTTTCTTTTTTTCCACACCTTCACCAACGTTATTTTTTGTCCTTTTGATAATAGTCATTCTGACAGGTATGAGGTGATGTTCTGGTTTTGAATTGCATTTCCCTGATGATTAGTAATGATGAGCATTTTTTCATGTGCCTGTTGGCCGTCTGTATGTCTTCATTAGAAAAACGTCTGTTCTAGGTCCTCTGCCCATTTTTCAATTGGATTGTTTCTTTTTTTGATGTTTCTTTTTTAAGTTGTATGAGTTATTTTTATATGCTGGATATTAACCTCTATTGGATACATAATTTATAAGTATCTTCTCCCATTCAATAGATTATCTTTACATTTTATTGCAGGCTTCCTTCACTGTGCAAAAGCATTTTAGTTTGATGTAGTCCCACTTGTTTATTTTTGCTTTTGTTGTCCTTGCCTGAGGAGACAGATCCATAAAGGTATCGCTAAGATCAAAGTCAGAGAGCTGACTGCCTATGCTTTCTTCTAGACGTTTTATGGTTTCAGGTCTTACATTCAAATTTTTAATCCATTTTAACTTTATTGTCATATGTGGTGTAAGGTAGTGGTCCAGATTCATTCTTTTGCATGTAACTGTCCAGTTTTTCCAATGCTGCTTATTGAAGAGATTGTCTTTTCCACTTTGTATATTCTTGTCTTCTCTGTTGTAGATTAATTGACCATAAGTGTGTGGGTTTATTTCTGGCCTCTCTATTCTGTTCCATTGATCTATGTATGTTTTTGTTCCAGTAACATTGTTTTGAATAACTGTGTGATACAGTTTGAAGTCAGAAAAACTGATACCTCCAGTTTTGTTCTTTTAAAGATTACTTTGGATATTTGGGGTCTTTTGTGGTTTCACACAAATTTTAGGATTCTAGTTCTGTGAAAAATGCTATTGGTATTTTGATAGGGATTACATTGAATTTGTATATTGCTTTGGGTAGTAGCATGGACATTTTAACAATATGAATTCTTCCAATCCATGAGCACAGTATACCTTTCCATTTAATTGTGTTACATTTATGTCTTTCATCAATGTCTTATAGTTTTCAGAGTGCAGGTCTTTCACTTCCTTGGTTAAACTTATTCCTAAGTATTTTATTCTTTTTGATGCAATTTTATTTATTTATTTATTATTTATTTATTTATTTATTTTTGGCTGTGTTGGGTCTTCGTTTCTGTGTGAGGGCTTTCTCCAGTTGCGGCAAGTGGGGGCCGCTCTTCATCGCGGTGCGCGGGCCTCTCACTGTTGCGGCCTTCTCTTGTTGCAGAACACAGGCTCCAGACGCGCAGGCTCAGTAGCTGTGGTGCATGGGCATAGTTGCTCCGTGGCATGTGGGATCTTCCCAGACCAGGGCTTGAACCCGTGTCCCCTGCATTGGCAGGCAGATTCTCAACCACTGCGCCACAAGGGAAGCCCTTGATGCAATTTTAAATGGGAGTTTCTTAATTTATATTTCTGATAGTTCATTATTAGTGTATTGAAATGCAACAGATTTCTATACATTAATTTTGTATCCTGCAACTTCACTGAATTCATTTATTTGAATAGTTTTTTGGTGGAGTCTTTAGCATTTCCTATATATAGTACCATGCCATCAGCAAATAGTGACAGTTTTACTTCTTCCTTTCCAATTTAGATGTGTTTTATTTCTTTTTACTGTCTAATTGCTGGGGCTAGGACTTCTAATACTTGGTTGAATAAAAGCAGCAAGAGTAGGCATCCTTGTCTTGTTCCTGATCTTAAGGAAAAGCTTTCAACTTTTCAACACTGAGTAGGATATTAGCTGTGGGTTTATTACATATGGTCTTTTTATCTTGTTGAGGTATGTTCCCTCTCTACCCACTTTGCTGGGAGTTTTTTTTTAATATTATAAATGGGTGTTAAATTTTGTCAAATGGTTTTTCTGCATCTATGGAGATGATCATGATTTTTATCCTTTGTTAACATGGTGTATCACATTAATTTCATTTGCAGATGTTGAACCATCTTTGCATCCCCAAAATAAATCCCACTTGGTCTGGTGTATGATTCTTTTAATGTATTGTTGAATTTGGTTTGTTAATGTTTCACTGAAGATTTTTGCATCTATGTTCATCCAGGATATTGGCCTGTAATTTTTTTTTTTTTGCAGTGTCTTTGTCTGGTTTTGGTATCAAGGTAATGCTGGCCTCATGGAATGAGTCTGGAATATTTTGATGAAGGATAGGTATTTACTCTTCTTTAAATGTTTGGTAGAATTCACCTGTGAATCTGTCTGGTCCTGGACTTTTGTTTATTGGGAGTTTTTTGATTACTGATTCAATATCATTATTAGAAATCTACCTATTTGGGTTTTCTATTTCTTCCTGATTGTTTTGGAAGATTGTGTGTTTCTAGGAGTTTATCTGTTTCTCCTAGGTTTTCCAATTTGTTGCTGTAGTTTCATATGATCCTTTGTATTTCTATGGTATCAGTTGTAACTCTTCTTTCATTTCTGATTTTATTTATTTGGGCCCTCTCCCTTTTTTTTCTTGATTAGTCTGTATAAAGGTTTGTCAGTTTTGTTTATCTTTTCAAAGGACCAGTTCTTAGTTTAATTGATCTTTTCTATTTTAAAAAAATCTCTATTTCTGTTCTGATCTTCACGATTTTTTCCATTCTAACTTTGGACTTTGTTATTTTTCTGCTTCCTTTAGGGCTAAGATTAGATTGAGATTTTACTTGTTTCTTGAGTTTGGTCTGTAGGCTCCGGACGCGCAGGCTCAGCGGCCATGGCTCACGGGCCCAGCCGCTCCGCGGCATGTGGGATCTTCCTGGACCGGGGCACGAACCCGTGTCCCCTGCATCGGCAGGTGGACTCTCAACCACTGCGCCACCAGGGAAGCCCCTGAACTTGCTTTTTAGAACTCCTTTTGCTGTGTCCCAGAGATTTTGGAATGTTGTGTTTCCATTTTTATTTGTCTTAAGCTATTTTTTAAATTTTCTCTTTAATTTCTTTAGTGACCCATTGGATTGTTTAGTAGCATGTTGTTTAGTCTCCACGTGTTTGTGTGTGTGTGTGTTTTCTAGTTTTCTTCTTATAGTCAATTTCAAGTTTGGTACTGTTGTCAGAAAAGATGCTTGGTATGATTTTAATCTTAACTTTATTTAGACTTATTTTGTGGCCTAACATGTGATCTATCCTGAAGAGTGTTCCATATACACTTAAAAAGAATGTATATTCTGCTGTTTGCAGGTAGAATGTTTTTTATAATCTGTTAAGTTCATTTGGTCTAACGTGTCATTTAAAGCCAGTTTCCTTATTGATTTTCTGCCTGGATGATCTGTTCATTGCTGTAAGTGGGGTGTTAAAGTCTGTACTATTATTGTATTACTGTCAATTTCTCTTATGTCTGTTAATATTAGCTTTACCTATTTAGGTATGCCTATGTTGAGTGCATAAATATCTACAAGTGTTATATACTCTTGTTGGATTGAACCCTTTATCATTATGTAATGCTTTTTTTTTTGGTCTCTTGTTACAGCCTTTGTGGTTTTTTTTTTTATAATTTATTTTATTTATTTTTGGCTGCATTGGGTCTTCATTGCTGTGCACGGCTTTTCTCTAGTTGCAGCGAGTGGGGGCTACTCTTTGTTGCAGTGCACAGGCTTCTCATTTTGGTGGCTTCTCTTGTTGCAGAGCACAGGCTCTAGGCATGTGGGCTTCAGTAGTTGTGGCACGTGGGATCAGTAGTTGTGGCTTGTGGGCTAAGTAGTTGTGGCTTGCAGGCTCAGTAGTTGTGGCTTGAGGGCTCTAGAGTGCAGGCTCAGTAGCTGTGGCGCATGGGCTTAGCTGCTCCACGGCATGTGGGATCTTCCCAGACCAGGGCTCGAACCCGTGTCCCCTGCATTGGCAGGCAGATTCTTTTTTCCTTTTTTTGTTTTGTTTTGGCAGGCAGATTCTTAACCACTGTGCCATCAGGGAACTCCCACAGCCTTTGTTTTTAAAAATTGGTTTTATTTTTGGGGATTTTAAAAATTGAATTATAGTTGATGGACAATATTATATAAGTTACAGATGTACAACAGTGATTCACAATTTTTAAAGGTTATACTTCATTCACAGTTATTATAAAATATTGGCTATATTCCCTATGTTATACATTATATCCTTGTAACTTATTTATTTTATACATAATTTGTACCTCTTAGTCCCCCCTACCCCTATCTTGCCCCTCACCCCTTCCATCTCCCCACTGGGAACCACTAGTTTGTTTTATATCTGTAAGTCTGTTTCTTTTGTTATATTCCCTAGTTTTATTTTTTATATTCCACATATAAAGGATATCATACAGTATTTGTGTTACTCTGACTTACTTCACTTAGCATAATACCCTCAAAGTCCATTCATGTTGTTGCAAATAGCAAATTGTTTTTTTTATGGCTGAGTAGTATTCCACTGTGTGATATATATATGTGTGTGTGTGTATATATATATATATATATAAAATATATGTTTATATATCACACAGTGGAATACTACTCATATGCCACATCTTCTTTATCCATTCATCTGCTGATGGACATTTAGGTTGCTTCCATATCTTGGCAATTGTAAATAATGCTGCTATAAACATTGGAGTGCATGTTATCTTTTTGAATTAGTGGGGTTTTTTTCTGTATACATACCCAGGAGTGGATTGCTTGGTCACATGATAGTTATATTTTTTGGTTTTTTTGAGAAGCCTCCATACTGTTTGCCACAGTCACTGCACCAGTTTACTTTCCCACCAACAGTGTATGAAGGGTCCCTTTTCTCCACATCCTTGCCAACGTTGGTTGTTTTCTTTTTAATCTTTATTGGAGTATAATTGCTTCACAATACTGTGTTAGTTTCTGTTGCACAACAAAGCAAATCGGCCACATGCATACACATCCCCATATCCCCTCCCTCTTGAGCCTCCCTCCCACCCTCCCTATCCCACCCCTCTAGGTCATCGCAAAGCACCGAGCTGATCTCCCTGTGCTATG
>NC_041226.1:16160609-16168043 GCF_002837175.3 Physeter macrocephalus | reverse complement strand
TTTTCTTTTTAGGGTAAAGTAATATTGTATTGTTTTTCTATACCACATCTTCTTTATCCATTCATCTGTCAGTGGACATTTAGGTTGGTTCCATGTCCTGGCTATTGTACATAGTGCTGCAACGAACATTGTGGTACGTCTTTTTTTTTTTTTTTGGCTGCATTGGGTCTTTGCTGTGCATGGGCTTTCTCTAGTTGCGGTGAGCAGGGGCTACTCTTCGTTGTGGTGCATGGGCTCTCTTTGCGGTGGCTTCTCTTGTTGCAGAGCACGGGCTCTAGGCACCTGGGCTTCAGGAGCGCAGGCTCAGCAGTTGTGGCGCACGAACTTAGTTGCTCTGCTTAGTTGCTCTGCGGCGTGGGGGATCTCCCCGGACCCCATGGGCTTTCTCTAGTTGCGGTGAGCAGGGGCTACTCTTCGTTGTGGTGCATGGGCTCTCTTTGCGGTGGCTTCTCTTGTTGCAGAGCACGGGCTCTAGGCACCTGGGCTTCAGGAGCGCAGGCTCAGTAGTTGTGGCGCGCGAACTTAGTTGCTCTGCGGCGTGTGGGATCTTCCCGGACCAGGGCTCGAACCCGTGTCCCCTGCATTGACAGGCGGATTCTTAACCACTGCACCACCAGGGAAGCCCTACATCTCTTTCTGAATTATGGTTTTCTCAGGGTATACGCCCAGTAGCGGGATTGCTGGGTTATATGGTAGTTCTATTTTTAGTTTTTTAAGGAACCTCCATACTGTTTTCCATAGTGGTTGTATCAATTTACATTCCCACCAACAGTGCATGAGGGTTCCCTTTTCATCACACCCTTTCCAGCATTTGTTTCTAGATTTTATGATAATGGCCATTCTGACTGGCGTGAGGTGACCTCACTGTAGTTTTGATTTGCATCTCTCTAACGATTAGTGATGTTGAGCATCTTTTCATGTGCCTCTTGGCCATCTGTATGTCTTTCTTGTGAAATGTCTATTTAGGTCTTCTGCCCATTTTTTAACTGGATTGTTTGTTTTTTTGATATTGAACTCCTTGAGCTGTCTGTATATTTTGGAGATTAATCCTTTGTCCACTGTTTCATTTGCAAATATTTTCTCCCATTCTGAGGGTTGTCTTTTCATCTTGTTTATGGTTTCCTTTGCTGCAAAAGCTTTTAAGTTTAATTAAGTCCCATTTGTTTATTTTTGTTTTTATTTCCCTTACTGTAAGAGGTGGGTCAAAAAAGATCTTGCTGTGGTTTATGTCAGAGTGTTTTTCCTGTTTTCCTCTAAGAGTTTATAGTGTCTGGTCTTACATTTAAGTCTTTAATCCATTTGGAGTTTATTTTTGTGTATGGTGTTAGGTAGTATTCTAATTTCATTCTTTTATATGTAGCTGTCCAGTTTTCCCAGCACCACTTATTGAAGAGGCTTGGCTTCTTTTTGATGATAGCCATTCTGACAGGTTTGAGGTGATATCTCATTGTGGTTTTAATTTGCATTTATCTGATGATTAACAATGTTGAGCATCTTTTCATGTGCCTGTTGGCCATCTGCACATCCTCTCTGGAAAAATCTCTATTCAGGTCTTCTGCCCATTTTTAAATTGCTTTTTTCTTTTAAATGTTGAGTTGTAGGAGCTGCTTATATATTTTGGATATTAACCCCTTATCAGTCATATCATTTACAAATATTTTTCCCCATTCAGTAGGTTGTCTCTTCATTTTGTCATTGGTTTCCATTGCTATACAAAAGCTTATATGCTTAATTAGGTCCCACTTATTTATTTTTGCTTTTGTTTCCTTTGATTTAGGAGACAGATCCAAAGAATTATTGCTATAATTTACATCAGAGTGTTCTGCCTATGTTTTCCTCTAGGAGTTTTATAGTATCCATTCTTACATTTAGGTCTTTAATCCATTTTGAGTTTTTGTACATGGTGTTAGAGAATGTTCTTTTACATGTAGCTGTCCTACAGCCTTTGTTTAAAGTCTATTTTGTAAAATATAAGTATTGCTACCCCAAATTTTTGTTTTTATTTGCATGGAATATTTTTTTGTATCCCTTCACTTTCAGTCTGTGTCTTTGGATCAGAAGTGAATCTCTTGTAGGCAGCATATAGATGGGTCTTGCTTTTTTTTTTTTTAATCCATCAGTCACCCTATGTCTTTTGATTGAAGAATTTACATTTACAGTGATTATTGATAGGTTGTACTAAATACTATTTTGTTAATTATTTTCTGGTTGTTTTTGAAGTTCTTCTATGTTCCTTCTCTTGCTCTCTTCCTTTGGAATTTGATGACTTTCTTTAGTATTATGTTTGAATTCCTTTTTCTAATTTTTCTCAATATTAGGTTTTTGGTTTGTGGTTAATTTGAGGTTTGTGTATAGCAACCTATGTGTGTAGCAGTCTATTTTAAGTTGATTACTTAAGTTCAAATCATTCTAAAAACACTACATTTTTACTCCCCCCACTCCATGTTTTATGTTTTTGATATATTTTACATGTTTTGATTTTGTATACCTACTAATTATTGTAGTTATAGTTAATTTTACAAGTTTTGTCTTTAAACCTTATAACCTTTGTAAGTGGTTGATCCACTGCCTTTACTATACGCTTGCTTTTTACCAGGGAGATTTTTCCTTTCACATGTTTTCTGATTTCTAGTAATGGCCTTTTCTTTTTTGCTTAAAGAAGTCCTTTTCACATTTCTTGTACAACTGGTTCAGTGGTGAACTCCTGTAGATTCTGCTTGTCAGAGAAACTTTATTGCTCCTTCAATTCTGAACAATAACCTTGCCAGATAGAGTATTCTTGGTTATAAGTTTTTCCCTCAGTACTTTGAATATATTGTGCCACTCGCGTATGGCCTGTAAAGTTTCTGCTGAAAAATCAGCTGGTAGTCTTATAGGGGTTCCCTTGTACATAACTAGTTGTTTTTCCATTCTTTTGCACCTAATATGCTCTTGATTCCATCTACTGTATTGTTCCTTTCAGTTATTGTATTCTTCAGCTCTGACTGGTTCTTTTTTATCTCTTTGTTGAAGTCCTCACTGCGTTCATTCTTCTTCCAAGTTTGGTGAGTATCTTTATGGGTATTACTTTGAACACTTTATCAGGTTGATTACTCATGTCCATTTCGTTGGTTCTTATCCTGAAGTTTTGTCTTGTTCTTTCATTTGGAACATATTCCTGTCTCCTCATTTGTTTCTGTGTATTAGGTAGATCAGCTACATCTTCTGGTTTTGAAGAAGTGGCCTTATGTAGAAGGTTTCCTGTGGGGCCCAGAAGAGCAATCCCTGCTAGTCACCAGAGCCAGGGATGTTTCCTTTGTGGGCAGCATGTGCCCCTCCTGTTGTACGGTGCCACAGTTGCTGCAGTCACACTAGTGGAAGGGGCTGGCCCCCAAGGCAGCTGCCTGTGTGGCCTGGCCACAGCTGCTGTGCATTCCCTGGTGGGCAAGGCTGGCCCCAGTGTCGCTGGCTGTGGGGCCCAACCACACAGTTGCAGGTACAATTGTGAGTGGGATTGGCTCCCACCCTGGGAGGAGGGGGACTGTAACCAGCCAAGGACTCCCACTGGACATGGCAGGGTGGCAGCTGCTTTGGAGGGGTGCCAGCTGGGAGGAGCGGCTTTGGGCAGGGCACGTCTGCAGGGGAATGCTGGGGTTGGGGTGAATGGCGTTAGCAAGGTAGATGGCAAATGTTTTGAAATGGCACCTGCCAGTGCTGGGCCAGCCTAGGTAGAAGGAGAATTTTTTAAATGATGCCCGCCAGCACTTTGTTCCCCAGAGGCAGTTTCTTCCCCACTTTGGCACTCACCCTAAAGTTAATGAATGTACTTCACATATGGCCTGGGCACTTTGCAAAGTGCTGCCTCTGTCCTGGGACTCAAAGTGAGTGAATTTGTGTGTGTGCCCTTTAAGAGCAGAGTCTTGGTTTCCTAACAGCTCTCCTGCTCTCCTGGATACAAGCCCTGCTGGTTTTCAAAACCAGATGTTGTTATGGGGGCTCATCTTCCTGGTACAGGTCCCCAGGGCTGGGGTGCCTTGACGTGGGGCTCAAACCCCTCTCTCCTTAGGGAGAACCTCCGTGTTTGTGAGGTCCCCTCCCATTGGTGGGTAGCCATGTTGGGGGTATGGGTCCTGATAAGACCACATCTCTGCCCTCCTACCTGTCTCGATGTGTTTTTTTCTTTATATCCTTAGTTGTAGGAGAGCTGTTCTGCTAGTCTTCAGGTCATTCTCAGAGAGGGTTGTTGCACACGTAGTTGTAGTTTTGGAGTGTCCGTGGGAGCATCTTCCTACTCCACCATCTTGATCCTGCCTCAGTGCTTCATTTATACAAATTTATATATTATACAAATTCTTCATTTATACGTTTATACAAATTCTTCCATGCCCATCTCGGTTTCTACCTCCTCGGTGACACTTTCTCATTCTGTGCCTCCTGTTAGCCTCCCTGAAGCACACAACGGCACCCTTAGTCTTCATCATACAGCTTAATACATAGTTCTATGCTATTCCACTATTGTTCCTGATGTGTTTTACTCCCTGAAGCATCAACGGAGTCTTCACTTTCTTTTGTATTTTTCACAGGGCCTAGCATAGACCTTTCTCACTGTGGGTGTCATTATCATACAGGGGTGTATGTGTAACAATCAGTATAGCTTCAGAGTTGTTCATTCCAGAAACTTGGCCGATCTTTGGTCACTCCATCCAGCAGTCTGCTACAGACAAGGCCTATGATCCCATCAGCAAACACATTTTTGATAAAATGTGAGCAACTAGGCATTGCTTTTTAAATATGCATACTAGCTTTAAAATTGAGCTGCTTATGTATTCCCAACATATGAAAATTAGGTGACACACACTCAACACTAATGTTTACTTGGTTAAAGTCTAATAGAAAATTGAATACTTTGCTTTTCAAGTGTTCCACCATAACCCTCAACCACGATGGCCTGTTAAAAATGTTAACAGTATTGCAACTTTATAGAAATAAATATTAACATTTATACATGTAGTCATTGCGCTATGAGACCAAGAGTACTTGATTAAATATAAGAAGCCTCAATAAGTGAACATGAACTTCACTGTTGTCTCATTATCAGTTAGGTTTATAGTTCTGAATTCCATGTGTTCATCCACAGATAGTTCATGATGCTGAAACAGACAGAGTAATAATCAATCTATCCAACTGTCCACCTCTGTATGATGAGGTGAAAGTGAAATTTCTCTCTTCTTCGGTGAGTAATCAAGAAACAATCTATGCTGCTAATCTTGTCTAGTCTTCTAAATGATTCTGGTTTGGGATTTCCTTTGCTACAGTTCCCAACAAGGGAGATGATAGGAGATGTCAACCCCTAGTCAGGGATGGGGAGACAAAACAAGTCCGATTTCTATATTGAATTTTTTTTAAAAAAGAAAATATGTAATTAAATATATTTTTGCTCATTTGTTTTCTAAATTGTATATACAATTTGCATGTATTAATTTTCAAATAAGAAAAAAATACAAAAACCCAGATGTTAAAAAAAAAAAACAAACCAAGGTATAAACTACATAGCGGTGATCATATTTTTGGTTTGTATCTTTAAAACACATTGCTCCCCATAACTTATAAAATATGTTAGAGAGGGAGATTTTGCTTTCCTCTCAATTGATGTATAATTCATTTAAAATAGCATATTTAATCCAATATTTATGAAAAATAATATCTGCCATTGTCATTACAGTATAATTTATGCTGACCAGTTATCAAATGTATGTCTGATTATTCTGTATATAGCAAATTCCTAAGCCCCAGTAGTTTCAATTCATTTTCCTATTAAATCATCAACCAGAACTGCCAACATGTAACTGTTTGCTCAATTTAAAGCTTATTTCCTGTGCCCGCCTGCATCCCCTGCTTGCTCCCTGTTGGCGGAGAATTTGCCAAGTTTGAAATGGTACATGTGTTGAAGCAAGTGGCCAGGATAGCTCCCCTTGAATAACGGAGCCAGTCTGAATTCTCTTAATCAGTGGTCTCTAAGCAGAAGCACTGGTGTAGGGGCACTAGCCAAGGGGATGTTGGTGACATCTGGCCTTTGTGATTGTCAAGGGTCATGAGATGAAAGCACTTTCAGAAATCATAGGTATTTCTATCATCATCAATCGTGGTTAATTATCCAATGTAGCTGCTCCTTGTAGGAACGGATGATATATGGGGGCAGAAATAGACATAGATCCTTAGTAGATTCTGTTTAGCACTATCCAACCCAGATTAAAAGACCAGTGTCTAAATTTATAAATATCTATCATAAAGAAAATACATTTCCATGAAAATTTTGCTAGAAATGGCGAGAAAGGAACAGCAATCTCTCAAAGTCTCTGTCTTGGTGTCTTGAGTATAATGTTGATGGTAAATGCTGCATATTCAATAGCTACAGTTATTTGATGAACGTATAGATGAGTAAAGGAAGGAATTTTAATCCCTTTGGAAAGATTATTTTTCACAGTAAAATGGATACTAAGAACTAATTTTTTTTCTTAACCATCTTTTTAGGATCTTCCTAAATACTATGACGACTGTCCATTTTTCTTTTGGTTCCATACATCTTTTATACAAAATAACAGGTATGGCTATGGTATAATCCAGTAGAAACAGCTTAGTCTCGAATGTCTATGTAAGAGGTTATGACAAGTCTTTTGCTAATTGCCATAAGCCCAATTTATAGAAACAAAAAAATCCTTGAGTCACCGTTCATTGCCTTCCTTATTGTGATCTGGTTATTTTAAAAATATGGCTTTTTTTTTAACATCTTTATTGGAGTGTAATTGCTTTACAATGTTGTGTTAGTTTCTGCTGTATAACAAAGTGAATCAGCTATACGTATACATATATACCCATATCTCTTCCCTTGTGTGTCTCCCTCCCTCCAACCCTCCCTATCCCTCCCCTCTAGGTGGTCACAAAGCACCGAGCTGATCTCCCTGTGCTATGCAGCTGCTTCCCACTAGCTAGCTATTTTACATCTGGTAGTATATACAAGTCCATGCCACTCTCTCACTTCTTCCCAGCTTACCCTTCCCCCTCCCCATGTCCTCAAGTCCATTCTCTATGTCTTTATTCCTGCCCTGTCCCTACGTTCATTAGAACCTTTTTTTTTTTTAGATTCCATACATATGTGTTAGCATACAGTATTTGTTTTCCTGACTTCCTTCACTGTGTATGACAGACTCTAGGTCCATCCACCTCACTACAAATAATTCAATTTCATTTCTTTTTATGGCTGAGTAATACTCCATTGTATATATGTGCCACATCTTTTTTTTATACATCTTTATTGGAGTATAATTGCTTCACAATGCTGTTTGTTAGTTCCTGTTGTACAACAAAGTGAATCAGCCATATGCATACATATGTCCCCATATCGCCTCCCTCCCACCCTCCCTATCCCACCCCTCTAAGTCCTTGCAAAGCAAGGAC
>NC_041226.1:16159891-16160502 GCF_002837175.3 Physeter macrocephalus | reverse complement strand
TCTAAGTCCTCGCAAAGCACTGAGCTGATCTCCCTGTGCTATGCAGCTGCTTCCCACTAGCTATCTATTTTACATTTGGTAGTGTATATATGTCCATGCCACTCTCTCACTTCTTCCCAGCTTCCCCCTGCCAGCCGCATGTCCTCAAGTCCATTCTCTACATCTGTGTCTTTATTCATGCCCTGCCACTAGGTTCATCAGTACCATTTTTTTTTAGATTCCATATATATGCGTTCGCATACAGTATTTGTTTTTCTCTTTCTGACTTACTTCACTCTGTATTATACTCTAGGTCCAATCACCTCACTACAAATAACTCGATTTTGTTTCTTTTTATGGCTAATATTCCATTGTTTATATGTGCCACATCTTTTTTTGTTGTTTTTCCCAGCTTACCCTTCCCCCTCCCCATATGCTCAAGTCCATTCTCTAGTAGGTCATGTCTTTATTCCTGTCTTGCCCCTACGTTTTTCATGACCTTTTTTTCCCCTTAGATTCCATATATATGTGTTAGCATACGGTATTTGTTTTTCTCTTTGACTTACTTCACTCTGTATGACAGACTCTAGGTCCATCCACCTCACTACAAATAACTCAATTTCGTTTCTTTT
>NC_041226.1:16154797-16158858 GCF_002837175.3 Physeter macrocephalus | reverse complement strand
TTCTAATTTCATTCTTTTAAATGTAGCTGTCCAGTTTTCCCAGCACCACTTATTGAAGAGGCTGTCTTTTCTCCATTGTATATTCTTGCCTCCTTTATCAAAGATAAGGTGACCATATGTATATGTGCGTGGGTTTATCTGGGCTTTTTATCCTGTTCCATTGATCTATATTTGTTTTTATGCCAGTACCATACCATCTTGATTACTGCAGCTTTGTAGTATACTGTGAAGTCAGGGAATCTGATTCCTCCAGCTCCATTTTTATTTCTCAAGATTGCTTTGGCTATTCGGGGTGTTTTGTGTTTCCATACAAATTGTGAAATTTTTTGTTCTAGTTTTGTGAAAAATGCCATTGGCATTGAATCTGTAGATTGCTTTGGGTAGTATACTCATTTTCACAATGTTGATCCTTCCAACCCGAGAACATGGTATATCTCTCCATCTGCTTGTATCCTCTTTAATTTCTTTCATCAGTGTCTTATATTTTTCTGCATACAGGTCTTTTGTCTCCTTAGGTAGGTTTATTCCTAGGTATTTTATTCTTTTTGTTGCAGTGGTGAATGGGGGTGTTTCCTTAATTTCTCTTTCAGATTTTTCATCATTAGTGTATAGGAATCAAGACATTGCTGTGCATTAATTTTGTATCCTGCTACTTTACCAAATTCATTGATTAGCTCTAGTAGTTTTCTGATAGCATCTTTAAGATTCTCAATGTATGGTATCATGTCATCTGCAAATAGTGACAGTTTTACTTCTTTTCCAATTTGGATTCCTTTTCTTCTCTGACTGTAAAAATATGGCTATTCTTGAGACCCACTGTTGCATTATCCTCAAGGTCCATGCCATAGTACTGTGTTATAAAACATACTATAAGGAGATCTTGAGTGTGGCAACAGATCCCTCCCATGAAAGTTTAATATGAGTTTGTTCAGTACCTTGAATATGGCAGGTCCTCAGTATGTGCTGATTTACTGATGACTGACCAACACCAAATTCTATGCCACAGGAAGGTGTCATCCAGGGAGGCTTCAGTTAGTTTAAAAGCTAGTTGACACACTTACATCTAGGGCAGGAGTTATAAAGACACAGTAAGTATCAGTGAAGACAACTTTTAAAAAATCATTAATAGTCTCCCATTTAAAACTGATTTTCTTATAACTAAATCGGATAATCTATTTTTAAGAAGTAATTGATTTGAAGAGTATTCCAAAGAACCTCTATCATATCTGAAACTCATTCCTAAATCTAGAAGTTCTCCACGTCTTATATTCTGTGGTGCTGAAAATTTGAGATTGGTATCACCATACCATTCAATACAAAAGGAAATATTCAAAAAATCATACAGAAGAGTTTTGAAGAAGTGGTTATGATTGTATGTGGCATGAATTGACAGTTCCCATGACATATAATCCTAGCCTTTTCTTCAAATGTAGATTGCATCTAATCCCACCTCAAGTCCACTAAGGTGATAGTAAATAAAAACCTGGGCTAAACACCTACAATGCACACACATTTAGTGGATATTGATAGAGTGAACTTTGGATTTGATGAACATTTTTACCAATTCTTTCCCCTGGATGTATACAGACAGAAAACTTCGACTTAAAACATAAGCAAAGTCCCTCAAATAGACATCTAGGTGGAATTTCATTTGTACTACTTCTCAAAAGTGGTTCTTGCTAAAGGGCACAGTTTTTTCCTTTAAAACTCTGTTCATATTAGAGCAAGCTAGATCACTTTTCTCCTCACTTGTATAGTTTCTGAAGATTTAACGTGTGAATTTCCATACTCCTTGGTAAAGCTGTTTTTATTGAGACTTAATTTACCCAAAATGCCAACTGCATCATTTAAAAGACACTTATTACTGGGTTTTAATACACATCTAGTCTGATTTATCACATACAGAAATTTATTTTATTAAATGCAGATGTTAACTCCATAAAAGGTAATATTAAAAGGATCAGTGACACGTTGTTACTGAAGGTCGTGATATTTTTGTGTCTTAAGAGATAAAGTGGGAGAGCTGGTCTCTGAAAGCTAATTAGATGCAGAGGAGGGGCTGAGACTGATGGTGGCCAGCAAGGCTTTTTTTTTTTTTTTTTTTTTTTTTTTAAAGCTCTAACAAGGGTGTCCTACAGCATGGCTTTTTGGTTAGCCCTACAATAAAATGTAATTTTTTTTCTATTCTAGGCTTTATCTTTCAAGAAGTGAACTGGATAATCCCCACAAACCAAAAGCATGGAAAATTTACCATCCAGAGTTTGCAGTCGAGGTGTATTTTGATGATGTTAAGTTGTAGCTGGTATCTGATTTAGTTCCCCTTCTAGGCTAGAATCATGTTCTTCCCAATCCTTGCTACTATTTATATCTTTTAAACCTACTTCCTTGCTGATATATTTACATGTATATACATACGTTCTTGAGAACTGTATTAAATATATACAAGGGAGAATGTCAATGGCAATAGTTTTTTTTGAAAGAATATATGTCACAGTTTTCATTTGTATTGAGATAAATTTGAAACAGTACACAGGAACGTTAGTTATCACTTAAGAACTCAGAAATAAAACTTTCCTATCAAAATAACATTTAAAAATGGTGATTGTCCCCCAATACTGTGGGTTTATTTTATTTACTTATGTATTTTTGGACAAGTATTCGTTTCCTGCTTTGCTTTACATTTGTAACTTCGGATTTGTTAGAAAAGTAATTTCTAATTCCTTCTACTTGATTTACAAACTCTTAACGAGCATCAGAAGGGCAGCAAAGATCGTTTTAAAACCCATCACCCCTCACAACCAGCTTCACCTAAGCTTGGGGAACTCTGAAGTAAGGTCAAGTTTTCATGACAGACACTGGTTAGTCCTGTGTCCAGAGGGAATCATTTTCTCTTTGGTACCAGGTGTTACTTTGTTCTAAGTACTTTCACTGCCACTATCTTAAGGCCATAATTGTCTTTGAAAACAGTTCTATGTTGGCTTTACTATTTGAGTGATTTTCCTTTTATTGGCAAGGCTCTCAACAATCTAGCCCAAGCTGAACTGATCAGGAAATGAAAAGTAGCAAATGATGAGAACCAGGGCCTCTGCTAAAACACAGACTACTCGTGCCTGAAAAACCTTGCACTTTGCAAAAAGCACACGATCAAAAAAATAGGGTTTGGGGGGCTGGGACAGACCATTCCAACTAAGCAGTGTTGTAACAGCGCACTAACCACTGGCCACTTAGGTTGGCAGCTCCAGGAGGTCTGGAGGTTGCCACAGTCAGTATTTTTTAAGGGAAACTAGAGCAACAGTTTATAGAGAAGGGTTGGTGGGTGCCGACCTAGCAGGGATGGGAGGAGAGCCCCGAGCCGCCAGCGTGGAAGGCCATGCAGCTGCTTCTCTCCCCCTCAAAATAGCCCCCAAAAAGCCCAGCCGCAAAGGTTATTCTACTCCCCTGAATCTGACTCCCCTTGGAGGAAGAGCTCTTGGAGACACAGCCTTTCAAACTCCTTCCTTGTTATGACTACATCATTCCCTGTAATTTGGGTTATAGAAACGTATAGTGGCAGCCCAGGTTATTTCCTTTAAAATTCCTGCAGCTGTAATCTGTGGAGGGCAGATCAGCGGGCAGGCCTAGGTGAATGGGAAAAAAAGTGAGTAAGATCTACCTTTAACACTGGCAAACGTTGGGAAACCCCGGTTTTGCAGAACCTTGCTTTTTGAAATAAAGGAAATTACAGTTGGGGGTTTCTCTTCCCTAGCCCTCCAAAATGGATTAAAATTTCTGGCAATTATGAGCTGTCACACTATTCTGCTTTTGCTCATAAAGAGAACTTGTTCAGGGCCTCCAGCAGGGCTGCTTTCCTAGAACCCAGTGCAAATAATTCGTTAAAACAACTTGAGAAACTTACATCATCATATATCAGAACGATAATGGTTTTCTTGAATAGAATTTACTGACCTGGAACAGAACTATCCGAAACTTGATATCCAGAAGTTTATTTTAAAAAATAGAATGGGGCTTCCCTGGTGGCGCAGTGGTTGAGAGTCCGCCTGCCGATGCAGGGGTCGCGGGTT
>NC_041226.1:16146978-16154681 GCF_002837175.3 Physeter macrocephalus | reverse complement strand
CTGGGCCCGTGAGCCGTGGCCGCTGAGCCTGCGCGTCCGGAGCCTGTGCTCCGCAACGGGAGGGGCCGCAGCAGTGAGAGGCCCGCGTACCGCAGGGAGGGAAAAAAAATGGCATCCTGCCAAATCAGTCACATCACATACAGCCTGGTGGAGGGAGAGTAATTCTAGTGGGCCACGTTTTGTAACTGCAGTGTATACAGAATATGTATTTATATCAGTAGTTATTTTACATCAGGAATCTTGCTGACAAAAGTAACAATGCTCATTGCAATAAAACCATCACCTTGAAACATCACCATACATAACTCAAACATTCCTGACAGCTGGTTCTTAGCACGTAAAGTACTTAAATCATACAGTCAACTATTAGGCAAATAATTTAATGATAGAACACGAGAATTTCTTTAAACACAGTATTTCAAGTTACTATTTTTGTCTGGAGTACAGATTTGAAATGGTACAAATTGTACCCAAATACTGAACCATGAATTAAGTAAATAGAATGAAACGTAAAAAAACCCAACTCTGTCTTAAGTTTCCATTCATTACTCCCACTCACTCTTACTTGCCTCAGACAGTTTCTGTTGAAGATATTCAGTTAAATCTTTACAGGACGACATGTGAGAAGACCTACTGCCAACAGGACTTAGACAACAGGGGCCCGCTGGGCTCCGGAGCAGGTCACTTCCTGGGGGAAGCCGGTGCCATTTGCTATTGTTGCTTCAATCCAGGCCTGTTCAGAAGAAGCACCACTCAGTAGCTACTGACCATTTAAGTACGGACAAAAGTAAGGTAGAAAAATTGCTTTTCAAGAAAAGGCAAACGTTAGACCAGGCATAGCTCTGGAGCCCACCGGGCATCCCCGCTCCGCTAAACTTGTCTGCCAGCAGCTGGCCTTCCTGACCCTCTGGCTTCTGGCTGGAGTCACCACCGAGGCTGCAGGGAGAACAAAAACTTGTGGAAACTGGAGGTCTCACACGACGCTTCCGTTCTGCCGACAGGGGCGGACATACCAGTGTGGATCATTATCAACACATCAGCCGCAGGGGTGGATTAAGAACTCTTTATTAGAGGCCTGGGGGGTCTCGTAGCAGCACAGAATGAGGCGGCTTACTTCACTGGTGACGACAAGGGCTCCCGTAAACCAGACGGCCAGGGAACAGCTGCCCATCCCGAGTCTACAGGAGTCAGATGAACCGGGGTTTGTTATTAGTGCATACATAAGGCATAGTTTAATGAAATTATCTTAGCCTCATTGATTTATTAAGTCACACCCCAGAGACCACATCACTGAAATTCACGACAGCCAGTACCCCCTATTAAAGGCTCCAGCATGGCAAGGAGTCAGGGATCCCGAGACAAGCTTCAGCCTGGGTCAGCCCTGACACCGCTCACGGGGAGTGCAAGCACGACACTCCGGTTCCCTCTGAAAGGAGACCGCTTTGCCCACAAGCACCACCACTCTGTCCCCGGACGCGGAGCCAGGGCCTCTCTTGGCTTTGGCACTCTGCTCCCAGGAAGGGCTTCCGATTGGCAGAGGCAAGGAGGGCGTGGTCCAAAGTGGATCAGCAGCCCATAGGTGGTCCGACAGACTTCTCTGGAATCCCACCCAGGCCAGGACACAGAGGCAGCAGCTCAGGGCAGCTGTCGGCCACAGTCTTCACAAAGCACGCCAGGCCCCTCCCCTCAGCCCCTTCCTTGAGCTCAAGCCCAGCAGAGAGGAGCTCCTGGGGACAGGAGGAGGGGCTGGCACAGGCGAGGGCCAGGCTCTAGGCCACACCCAACAATATGTCCGAGCCTGGAATGTGATCCCACCTGGAAGACAATGGAGGGCACTGTTTCCACAGAGGAGCATCTTGGGAAAATCCAGGACGCTTACTCTGAAACTTAAGAACACGGAGGCCACACCAGTATGCAGGTATATTCTCCTCTTTAGAATCTAGACGGACGCCTTAGTTTTCAAGCACCACAGGAAAACTCTTTAAAAACTTGAACCACTTATTATAGGGTATGTGCTAAGCAGATTTTAAAAGAGACCCACATCTAGAATGGATTAAGCATTTATAACCATTCTCAGGAAACATGATTACCTCTTGTTTTTTTCTAGTGAGCTCTGAGATTAAACATATTAGGTACCTAGGGCCAGCAGCCCACCCTGTATGTCCCACCAAGGACAAGAGCAGCAACTTCTCCATTTCAATACGATTATGTGCAGAAATTATATAAAAGAAGCTCTTCTACAAAGTTTAAGGTATAAGGTAGAAAAATGGAAGACAAAAAAAAAATTCCCACAAAATCAAAAAATTCCGCATCGGTCTTGTACTCCTTGAAACTCTGAGAACTGCAGTCCTCAAACACCTTCACTTGGATCAAGGTTTGCCAGAACACTTCAGTATGCTTCGAACTGGCTCATCATCAACTTCCTGCTGTATTCATAGGCCAAAAAGAGTGCCCCATTGGCAGGGAACGCGCGAATCATGGTAGGTTTCAGTCCAGAATATAAGGCCGTTACTCCTAGAAAACAAAAGGGTGACCAAAGACTGAGCTCCCCCTCCTTGGAAATAGCCCACGAACCCACACAGCAGATATTTTTACTGTTACAAATCCAGACAATAGTGCTAAAAACCAGCAGTGATGGAACAGGTTTCCCGGGACTACTGGAACTAGACAGACTAGGAGAAACAAGGGCAAGGGCAGGTCTCCCAGCAAAGCTGGCGAGGCTCAGGAAACAGTCACCAATCCCGTGCCTGTTAACTGCTGGTAAATGGATCAGGCAGAGCAGGGGGCCTCACATGGGCAGACAGAAGGCAACCACAGAGCCACAGACAGCAGCAACTCTGCAGCTTCACCTGCGGGGTGAGGACCACGAGGCACTGGGCCAGAAGACAGAACACTGACATTGACATCGAAGACCCGTTTCTAGTATTAGCACTGCCCAAGGCAGTTCTGAAGATCCAGGCAGATAAGGGAGGCTTAAGTACTTTGTAAAACTACAAAGTGTAATGCAAATTTAAAAGGGGTTACTGTTGGTAATATACGAGATGTCTGTGCTCTATCTGGGGTTCAATCAGTTTCTGCATACTGTTACTGTGCTCGCTTTCTCTCAAAATCAAGACAGAAAAGTGCACATCCAAGCTTTAAGACGTATAGTGGATGCTGGAAGGACAGGTCATTACTCACTAGCGGCATAAAATTGGCTTTATACAAACACTACTTTAAAAGTCTTTATCCACCTGTATAACTAAAAACTGATAGCAAATCACCTTCAGAAATTGCTTAGTGCCTTTCTCATCGCAGAAGTCTTATCATGAAGGATGTACATTCTTTTAAATGCCTTACTAATATACTGTTAGAGCTCATCTCCTGATGGTATTGTTTAAAACAAGTGGTGCAGGACTTCCCTGGTGGTCCAGTGGTTAAGACTCCACGCTTCCACTGCAGGGGGAATGGGTTGGATCCCTGGTGGGGAAGTTTCACATGCCGCAGAGTGCAGCCAAAAAAAAAAAAAAAAAAAAGTGGTGCTAACTCTGAAACATTTGTTCTCTTAGACAAAACACATACTTTAAAAATTCCCACCAGGGTATTTAGAAACAACATCCTGGCCCAAAGGTTAGGAATCGGATCTTTAAACATTCTTGAGGGGACCTTCCCTGGTGGCACAGTGGTTAAGAATCCGCCTGCCAATGCAGGGGACCCGGGTTCGATCCCTGGTCCAGGAAGATCCCACATGCCATGGAGCAATTAAGCCCGTGCACCACAACTACTGAGCCTGCGCTCTAGAGCCCGCAAGCCACAACTACTGAAGCCCATGTGCCTAGAGCCCGTGCTCCAAAACAAGAGAAGACACCGCAATGAGAAGCCCGCGCACCGCAATGAAGAGTAGCCCCCTCTCGCTGCAACTAGAGAAAGCCCGCGCGCAGCAACAAAGACTCAACACAGCAAAAAGTAAATAAAATAAATAAACATTCTTGAGAATAATGAAGTAAGCTAAAGAAAGGGGTCTGGAAACAAATCCACAAATGTGAATTACATACACTGTTAGAAAAGTGAGGCAGCGGAAGAGAGCGATTACCCATGTGATCAACCTCGACAAGACTAGCAGCCAAATGACCACTCTCTATACGTACCTCCATTTCAGCAATTGGCAGACTCACCTTCATTTTTCACGATGCTTATAAAAGTTCCAATAAATCCTGCCTGTTTTCCAGACATGGAGAGAACTTGAATTCTGGATTTGATACAATCCACTGGGTAAACAGCAAGCCAGAGGCAGATTCCACCAAATCCACCACTTAACATCAAAGGGACAGGGCCTAGAGAAGAAAATGAGCAAACAGTGTTTTGTCTCAAGAACAGCTGATGGGATATTTCCAGAGGTCAATGCAGTAGTGGCTGCAGGTAGGTGCAAATACAAACACTAAAGCTGCGGAACACAGTTCTCTGGGGCAACTGTCAAACTGTCTAAGAGCACAGGTTCTGTGTGGTAGCCTGGGGCTGTCCCTCATGACTCCAGGACAAGGGGCAGCCCTAGTGAGGGTCAGATTTAGGCTGGGCCCTCCTGCCCCGTCCTCCAGAGGCCTGGCCCCCCAAGAACCAGCAGGCCCCCAGCAGCATGGCAACGCCCCACCATGAGGAGTGAGAAGAGAGGCCACTGAAACACAGGCTGCATCTTTTTCAACTTTCTCTTAAGTATTTTAATATATTAATGTCCCCCAGCTCTGATTCTTCCTTTGCCATGAAAAAGCAAAGTTATTAAACATAACAGTTAAGCCCGGGAGCTTGACTATCCCCAGAATAGGTCCAAAACACTGAAGGGAGGTATTTAAGAAAAAAGTAATCACTCACGTGAGCCAAACATTGATACAGTTGTGTCAAGCAGTTAATTAGTATAAACTAGAAAGAAGTACACTTCTCACTGCTCTCAAAACACTACCAAGATTTATTACTAAGTTTAAGCTTATTGCAAGATGATTTATAGGTGATTTCCCCATTTGTTGGTGATATCCTACAGGGAAAATAATGTCTGTATTCTCCCCTAAAATGGACCCAGAGCAAATGAACAAATGTTCTTCCAGTAAAGAAGTTTTGGTGGGCGGGAACCTTCAAGATGGCGGAGGAGTAAGACGTGGAGATCACCTTACTCCCCACAAATACATCAGAAATATAGCTACACGTGGAACTTCTCCTATAGAACACCCACTGAACGCTGGCAGATGACCTCAGACCTCCCAAAAGGCAAGAAACTCCCCCACATACCTGGGTAGGGCAAAAGAAAAAACAGAGACAAAAGAATAGGGACGGGACCTGCACCTCTGGGAGGGAGCTGTGAAGGAGGAAAAGTTTCCACACACTAGGAAGCCCCTTCGCGGCGGGGAGTGGGGTCGGGGGAGCTTCAGAGCCACGGAGGAGGGCACAGCAACAGGGGTGCAGAGGGCAAAGCGGAGAGATTCCCTCACAGAGGATCGGTGCCGACCAACACTCACCAGCCCGAGAGGCTTGTCTGCTCACCCGCCGGGGCGGGCGGGGGCTGGGAGCTGAGGCTCGGGCTTCAGAGGTCAGAACCCAGGGAGAGGACTGGGGTTGGCTGCATGAACAGCCTGAAGGGGGCTAGTGCACCACAGCTAGCCGGGAGGGAATCTGAGAAAAAGTCTGGACCTGCCAGAGACGCAAGAGACCACTGTTTCAGGGTGCGCGAGGAGAGGGGATCCCTTCCCTGTCTGCCCACAGAAGGCAGAGCACCGCCTAAACGAGCCCCAGAGACAGGCACGAGCTGTGGCTATCAGCTCGAACACCAGAGACGGGCATGAAACACTAACGCTGCTGCTGCAGCCACCAAGCATCATGTGTGCAAGCGCAGGTCACTATCCACACCCACCCCAGGAGCCTGTGCAGCCCGCCACTGCCAGGGTCCCGTGATCCAGGGACAACTGCCCCAGGAGAACATACGGCGCGCCTCAGGCTGCTGCAATGTCACGCTGGCCTCTGCCGCCACAGGCTCACCCCACATTCCAATTATATCTACCGTACCCCTCCCTCACCCCAGCACGAGTGAGCCAGAGCCCCCTAATCAGCGCTGCTTTAAACCTGTCCTGTCTGGGCAGGAACAGATGCCTGAGGGAGACCTACAGGCAGAGGCGGGTCCAAATCCAAAGCTGAACCCCAGGAGCTATGCGAACAAAGAAGGGAAAGGGAAATCTCTCCCAGCAGCCTCAGGAGCAGCGGATGAAATCTCCAATCAACTTGATGTACCTGCATCTGTGGAATACCTGAACAAACAACAAATCACCCCAAAATTGAGGAGGTGGACTTCGGGAGCAACTGTGGACTTGGGGTTTGCTGTCTGACACTGACTTGTTTGTGATTTTTATCTTAGTATAGTTTTTAGCGCTTCTTATCATTGGTGGATTTGTTTATTGGTTTGGTTGCTCTCTTTTTATTACTTTTTAATTTTAACTATTTTATTATTTTTCTTTCTTTTTTTTCTTTTCTTCTGAGCCATGTGACTGACAGGGTCATGGTGCTCTGGCCGGGTATCAGGCCTGAGCCTCTGAGGTGGGAGAGCCGAGTTCAGGACATTGGACTACCAGAGACCTCCTGGGCCCACGTAATATCAATCGGCAAGAGCTCTCCCAGCGACCTCCGTCTCAACACTAAGACCCAGCTCCACTCAACGACCAGCAAGCTACAGTGCTGGACACCCTTTGCCAAACAACTAGCAAGACAGAAACACAAACCCACCCATTAGCAGAGAGGCTGCCTAAAATCATAAGGTCACAGACACCACAAAACACACCCTCGGACACAGCCCTGCCCACCAGAAAGACAAGATCCAGGCCCACCCATAAGAACACAGGCACCAATCCCCTCCCCATCAGGAAGCCTACACAAGCCACTGAACCAACCTTACCCACTGGGAGCAGACACCAAAACCAATGGGAACTACGAACCTACAGCCTGCAAAAAGGACACCCCAAACACAGTAAGTTAAGTGAAATGAGAAGACAGAGAAATATGCAGCAGATGCAGGGGCAAGGTAAAAATGAAATTAAAAATTCTCTAGAAGGATCAATAGCAGAATAACTGAGGCAGAAGAATGGATAAGTGACCTGGAAGATAAAATAGTGGAAATAACTACTGCAGAGCAGAATAAAGAAAAAAGAATGAAAAGAATTGAGGACAGTCTCAGAGACCTCTGGCACAACATTAAATGCACCAACATTCGAACTATAGGGATCCCAGAAGAAGAAAAAAAAAGGGACTGAGAAAATATTTGAAGAGATTATAGTTTAAAACTTCCCTAATATGGGAAAGGAAATAGTTAATCAAGTCCAAGAAGTACACAGAGTCCCATACAGGATAAATGCAAAGAGAAACACGCCAAGACACATATTAATCAAACTATCAAAAATTAAATACAAAGAAAAAATATTGAAAGCAGCAAGGGAAAAACAAAAAATACACACAAGGGAATCCCCATAAGGTTAACAGCTGATCTTTCAGCAGAAACTCTGCAAGCCAGAAGGGAGTGGCAGGACATATTTAAAGTGATGAAAGGGAAAAACTTACAACCAAGATCACTCTACCCAGCAAGGATCTCATTCAGATTCGACGGAGAAATTAAAACCTTTACAGACAAGCAAAAGTTAAAGAGAATTCAGCACCACCAAACCAGCTCTACAACAAATGCTAAAGGAATTTCTCTA
>NC_041226.1:16144745-16145705 GCF_002837175.3 Physeter macrocephalus | reverse complement strand
GGCGCGGAGCTGCCGAAGAGACAAGAGACATTTTTTTTTTTGCCTCTTTGTCTCCTGGTGCGAGAGGAGAGGGGATTAAGCGCACCGCGTAAAGGAGCTCCAGAAACGGGCGCGAGCCGCGGCTGTCGGCGCGGACAGCAGAGACGGGCGTGGGACGCTAGGGTTGCTGCTGCCGCCACCAAGAGGCCTGTGTGCGAGCACAGGTCACTCTCCACACCGCCCCTCCCGGGAGCTCGTGCAGCCCGCCACTGCCGGGGCCCCGGGATCCAGGGACAGCTTCCCCGGGAGAACGCGTGGCGCGCCTCGGGCCAGTGCAGCATCACGCCGGCCTCTGCCGCCACAAGCTCGCCTCACATCTGTGCCCCTCCCTCCCCCGGGCCTGTGCCAGAGCCCCCGAATCACCTGCTCCTTTAACCCCGTCCTGTCTGAGCGAAGGGCAGATGCCCTCGGACGACCTACACACAGAGGCGGGGCCAAGTCCAAAGCTGAACCCCAGGAGTTGTGCGAACAAAGAGGAGAGGGGAGGTCTTTCCCAGCAGCCTCAGAAGCAGCGGATTAAAGCTCCACAATCAACTTGAGGTGCCCTGCATCTGTGAAAACCTGAATAGACAGCGAAATATCCCAAGTTGAGGAGGTGGACTTTGGGAGCAAGATATACTGTTATTTTCCCCTTTTTTCTTTTTGTGAGTGTGTATGTGTGTGCTGCTGTGTGAGATTTTGTCTATATAGCTTTGTTTCCACCATTTGTCCTGGGGTTAGTCCAACCCATTTTTTTGTTTTTTTTTGTTTTTTTTTTGTTTTTTTTTAATAGAAAGTTTTCTTCTTAATAATTATTTTATTTTAACAACTATACTTTATCCTACTTTATTTTGTCTTCTCCCTTTCTTTCTTCCTTTCTTCCCTCCTTCCCTCCTTCCTTCCTCCCTTCCTTCCTCCCTTTCTTCTCCTCCTTCCTTCCTT
>NC_041226.1:16142294-16143179 GCF_002837175.3 Physeter macrocephalus | reverse complement strand
ACGGATAAGTGACCTGGAAGATACAATAGTGGAAATAACTACTGCAGAGCAGAATAAAGAAAAAAGAATGAAAAGAACTGAGGACAGTCTCAGAGACCTCTGGGACAACATTAAATGCACCAACATTCGAATTATAGGGGTCCCAGAAGAAGAAGAGAAAAAGAAAGGGACTGAGAAAATATTTGAAGAGATTATAGTTGAAAACTTCCCTAATATAGGAAAGGAAATAGTCAATCAAGTCCAGGAAGCACAGAGAGTCCCATACAGGATAAACCCAAGGATAAACACGCCAAGACACATAATAATCAAACTGTCAAAAATTAAATACAAAGAAAACATATTAAAAGCAGCAAGGGAAAAACAACAAATAACACACAAAGGAATCCCCATAAGGTTAACATCGGATCTTTCAGCAGAAACTCTCCAAGCCAGAAGGGAGTGGCAGGACATATTTAAAGTGATGAAGGAAAAAAACCTACAACCAAGATTACTCTACCCAGCAAGGATCTCATTCAGATTTGATGGAGAAATTAAAACCTTTACAGACAAGGAAAAGCTGAGAGAGTTCAGCACCACCAAACCAGCTTTACAACAAATGCTAAAGGAATTTCTCTAGGCAAGAAACACAAGAGAAGGAAAAGACCTACAAGAACAACCCGAAACAATTCAGTAAATTCAGTAAATGGTAATAGGACAATACATAACGATAATTACCTTAAATGTAAATGGATTAAATGCTCCCACCAAAAGACACAGATTGGCTGAATGGATACAAAAACAAGACCCATATATATGCTGTCTACAAGAGACCCACTTCAGACCTAGGGACACATACAGACTGAAAGCGAGGGGATGGAAAAAGATATTCCATGCAAATGGAAAGCA
>NC_041226.1:16136811-16140596 GCF_002837175.3 Physeter macrocephalus | reverse complement strand
ACGGATAAGTGACCTGGAAGATACAATAGTGGAAATAACTACTGCAGAGCAGAATAAAGAAAAAAGAATGAAAAGAACTGAGGACAGTCTCAGAGACCTCTGGGACAACATTAAATGCACCAACATTCGAATTATAGGGGTCCCAGAAGAAGAAGAGAAAAAGAAAGGGACTGAGAAAATATTTGAAGAGATTATAGTTGAAAACTTCCCTAATATAGGAAAGGAAATAGTCAATCAAGTCCAGGAAGCACAGAGAGTCCCATACAGGATAAACCCAAGGATAAACACGCCAAGACACATAATAATCAAACTGTCAAAAATTAAATACAAAGAAAACATATTAAAAGCAGCAAGGGAAAAACAACAAATAACACACAAAGGAATCCCCATAAGGTTAACATCTGATCTTTCAGCAGAAACTCTCCAAGCCAGAAGGGAGTGGCAGGACATATTTAAAGTGATGAAGGAAAAAAACCCTACAACCAAGATTACTCTACCCAGCAAGGATCTCATTCAGATTTGATGGAGAAATTAAAACCTTTACAGACAAGCAAAAGCTGAGAGAGTTCAGCACCACCAAACCAGCTTTACAACAAATGCTAAAGGAACTTCTCTAGGCAAGAAACACAAGAGGAGGAAAAGACCTACAAGAACAACCTGAAACAATTCAGTAAATGGTAATAGGACCATACATATCGATAATTACCTTAAATGTAAATGGATTAAATGCTCCCACCAAAAGACACAGACTGGCTGAATGGATACAAAAACAAGACCCATCTATATGCTGTCTACAAGAGACCCACTTCAGACCTAGGGACACATACAGACTGAAAGTGAGGGGATGGAAAAAGATATTCCATGCAAATGGAAATCAAAAGAAAGCTGGAGTAGCAATTCTCATATCAGACAAAATAGACTTTAAAATAAAGACTATTACGAGACAAAAAAGGACATTACATAATGATCAAGAGATCAATCCAAGAAGAAGATATAACAATTGTAAAACATTTATGCACCCAACATAGGAGCACCTCAATACATAAGGCAAATGCTAACAGCCATAAGAGGGGAAACTGACAGTAACGCAATCATAGTAGGGGACTTTAACACCCCACTTTCACCAATGGACAGATCATCCAAAATGAAAAAAATAAGGAAACACAAGCTTTAAAAGACACATTAAACAAGATGGATTTAATTGCTATTTATAAGACATTCCATCCAAAAACAACATAATACACTTCTTCTCAAGTGCTCATGGAACATTCTCCAGGAAAGATCATATCTTGGGTCACAAATCAAGCCTTGGTAAATTTAAGAAAACTGAAATCATATCAAGTATCTTTTCCGACCACTATGCTATAAGACTAGATATCAATTACAGGAAAAAAACTGTAAAAAAATAAAAACACATGGAGGAGAAACAATATGCTACTAAATAACCAAGAGGTCACTGAAGAAGTCAAAGAGGAAATCAAAAAATATCTAGAAACAAATGACAATGAAAACACAATGACACAAAACCTATGGGATGCAGCAAAGGCAGTTCTAAGAGGGAAGTTTATAACAATACAATCCTACCTCAAGAAACATCTCAAACAACCTAACCTTACACCTAAAGCAATTAGAGAAAGGGGAACAAAAAAAACCCCAAAGGGGCTTCCCTGGTGGCGCAGTGGTTGAGAGTCCGCCTGCCGATGCAGGGGACGCGGGTTCGTGCCCCGGTCCGGGAAGATTCCACATGCCACGGAGTGGCTGGGCCCGTGAGCCATGGCCACTGAGCCTGCACGTCCGGAGCCTGTGCTCTGCAACAGGAGAGGCCACAACAGTGAGAGGCCCGCGTACCACAAAAAACAAAACAAAACAAAAAAAAACCCCCAAAGTTAGCAGAAGGAAAGAAATCATAAAGATCAGATCAGAAATACATGAAAAATAAATGAAGGAAACATAGCAAAGATCAATAAAACTAAAAACTGGTTCTCTGAGAAGATAAACAAAATTGATAAACCATTAGCCAGACCTCATCAAGAAAAAAGGGGAGAGGACTCAAATCAACAGAATTAGATATGAAAAAGGAGAAGTAAAAACTGACACTGCAGAAATACATAGGATCATGAGAGATTACTACAAGCAACTATATGCCAATAAAATGGACCACCTAGAAGAAATGGACAAATTCTTAGAAAAGCACAACCTTCCAAGACTGAACCAGGAAGAAACAGAAAATATGAACAGACCAATCACAAGCACTGAAATTGAACCTATGACTAAAAATCGTCCAACAAACAAAAGCCCAGGACTAGATGGCTTCACAGGTGAATTCTGTAAAACATTTAGAGAAGAGTTAAAACCTATCCTTCTCAAACTCTTCCAAAATATAGCAGAGGGAGAAACACTCCCAAACTCATTCTAAAAGGCCACCAGCACCCTGATACCAAAACCACACAAAGATGTCACACGGAGAGAAAACTACAGGCCAATATCACTGATGAACATAGATGCAAAAATCCTCAACAAAATACTAGCAAACAGAATCCAACAGCACACATATTAACAAACTGAAGAATAAAAACCATATGATCATCTCAATAGATGCAGAAAAAGCTTTTGACAAAATTCAACACTGGTTTATGATAAAAACTCTCCAGAAAATGGGCAGAGAGGGAACCTACCTCAACATAATAAAGGCCATATATGACAAACCCACAGCCAACATCATTTTCAGTGGTGAATAACAGAACCCATTTCCTCTAAGATCAGGAACAAGACAAGGTTGCCCACTCTCACCACTATTATTCAATATAGTTTTGTAAGTTTTAGTCACAGCAATCAGAGAAGAAAAAGAAAAGGCATCCAAATCGGAAAAGAAGTAAAATGGAGCTGGAGGAATCTGGCTCCCTGACTTCAGACTATACTACAAAGCTACAGTAATTAAGATAGTATGGTACTGACACAAAAACAGAAATATAGATCAATGGAACAGAATAGAAAGCCCAGAGATAAACTCACACACATATGGTCACCTTATCTTTGATAAAGGAGACAAAAATATACACTGGAGAAAAGACAGCCTCTTCAATAAGTGGTGATGTGAAAACTGGACAGCCACATGTAAAAGAATGCAATTAGAACACTTCCTAACACCATACACAAAAATAAACTCAAAATGGATTTAAGACCTAAATGTAAGGCCAGACACTATAAAACTCTTAGAGGAAAACATAGGCAAAACACTATCACATAAATCACAGCAAGATCCTTTTTGACCCACCTCCTAGAGAAATGGAAATAAAAAGAAAAATAAACAAATGGGACCTAATGAAACTAAAAGCTTCTGCACAGCAAAGGAAACCATAAACAAGATGAAAAGACAACCCTCAGAATGGGAGAAAATACTTGCAAATGAAGCAGCTGACAATGGATTAATCTCCAAAATATACAAGCAGCTCTTGCAGCTCAATATCAGAAAAACAAACAACCCAATCCAAAAATGGGCAGAAGGCCTAAAGACATTTCTCCAGAGAAGATACACAGATTGCCAACAAACACACGAAAGGACGCTCAACATCACTAATCATTAGAGAAATGCAAATCAAAACTACGATGAGGTATCACCTCACACCAGTCAGAATGGCCATCACCAAAAAATCTACAAACAATAAATGCTGGAGAGGGTGTGGAGAAAAGGGAACCCTGTTGCACTGTCGGTGGGAATGTAAATTGATACAGCCACTATGGAGAACAGCATGGAGGTTCCTTAAAAAACTAAAAATAGAACTACC
>NC_041226.1:16124334-16136472 GCF_002837175.3 Physeter macrocephalus | reverse complement strand
TGGATAAAGAAGATGTGGCACATATATACAATGGAATATTACTCAGCCATAAAAAGAAATGAAACTGAGTTATTTGTAGTGAGGTGGATGGACCTAGAGTCTGTCATACAGAGTGAAATAAGTCAGAAAGAGAAAAACAAATACTCTATGCTAACACATATATATATGGAGTCTAAAAAAAAAAAAAAGGCTCTGAAGAACCTAGGGGCAGGACAGGAATAAAGACACAGACGTAGAGAAAGGACTTGAGGACACGGGGAGGGGGAAGGATAAGCTGGGACAAAGTGAGAGAGTGGCACGGACATATATACACTACCAAATGTAAAACAGATAGCTAGTGGGAAGCAGCTGCGTAGCACAGGGAGATCAGCTCGGTGCTTTGTGACCACCAGAGGGGTGGGATAGGGAGGGTGGGAGGGAGGGAGATGCTAGAGGGAAGAGATATGGGAACACAGGTATATGTATAACTGATTCGCTTTGTTGTAAAGCAGAAACTAACACACCATTGTAAAGCAATTACACTCCAATAAAGATGTTAAAAAAAAAAAAAAGTTGGGGATGTCCTGCTCCAGCCTCTGCCCTGAGGAAGTTACCAAGGCTGGAGGACGGTGCTTACCGTCACCTGCTGCACGGTACTCCCCGGCATCCAGAAACTCCCAGTGCCAAGTGGACCCCCCAAAAGGGGCGAACTGCACGGAAGCCACCGAGACTACACCACTGGGAAGCAGACACCGTCAAATCCACCTGCTGTCCCTGCGAACACACTTACCTAGTTCATCTTTTGATCTCCCCGATGCAAAAAACGATCGGCTCAGCTCATAGCCACCGAAGAAGAAGAAGTAGCCCGGTACTTCTCGAAGTAAAGTGCTCGAGAGTCCATGGTAGAAGCCCAAGGGGCCGTCCTTCCTAAGGATACTCTTCACGACAGACCAAACTGTGCTGGGGGGACACACGGGGTGACAGATAAGAACAGCATTCACACCCAACTAGCAGATCTGATGGCGCTCTAACAAGGAAGTAGCTCATTTTATAAACAGAGGAACCAGAATTGCAGCAATAAAAGGTTTTTGTGGGAAGGAAGTATCTCCGAGAAAGACAGCTATACCATTATTTTATAACAAGTTTTATTACTTGAACTAATCTGTGTAAAGATATTTTATTACAACAAATGCATACATTTCTAGAAATCGTTATCAAAGATCTAAAAGAGCCAATACCCATCTTTTCAATAGTAAGTGAAATTACAATGAGATTGTCCAAACGCAGAGAATAAAATGGCACTGTACGTGCCCAGTCCCTTACCTCCCTTGATTCCTATCTCCTCAGCCTTTCTTTTGAGCTTGTGTATTTTGAGGGAATTGGTTCAGGTGTTTAGGGTTTGTTTTGTTTTGCATTCATCCAGGGAAGTGAGCAACAAGCCTTAAATGTTATTTAAAGGCAAGACAAAAGAAATTCTAAGAGCTGAGCTATAGCTCCTGTAAGGCTCTAGATGTACCCAGTATTTAGTTCTTAGCGAGGTAGGTGTGTAAAAATTTTTACTTGAAGCAGATCAGAGCCTGCAGAAGCCAGAACACGGGCTCTTTCTGTGCAGGCTCCTCTTCCTGGTGGTGTAGGGGGGCAGGCCTATCCCTGGGAGGAAAAGCACCACAAACCACACCTGTCACCTTAGCGAGCCCTTCACTCCTCACTTTGTTCTCAGCAGATGACCTGGCTTGGATCAGGGAAGGATCAGGCCTCCAGGTAACAAAGGCCACCTGCTTTTATTGATGATCTGCCTTCCCAGGCATTACCCACTAGCCAGACCCTGCCTGCAGTGCCCGCTCCTTCTATCGATACAATGAAGAAGTAACAGTCATCCACTGAACACAATTAGCCTGCTTCCAATCCAGGTCTTAACCCCAAGCTACCAAATTCCAGGCTTGGGCACTGCTATACCTAAAATACAGTCAGCCAATATTTACTTTTGTACAGGGTGTCTGTCTACCTAAGTCCTTCGGATCTAACAATTACTTTCTTTAAAAATACTTTAAAACGACTTTTAAGGGACCTGTGTCCCTTAATGATCTATTTCTTTATCTAGGTACCAGTTTACAAAGGCATGTTCATTTTGTGCCTACTTGTGGAACTGCACACCTAGGATTTCCTGTGATTTTTGGGTGTGTTCCTGTTATTGTGTGTACACTGTATTTCAATAAAAAAGCATTAAAGACTTAAAGTTTTGAACTTCTAGGCTATGAATAATAGATTCGAATTGGTTGTAATGAATCTCACAGGTGCAGGAAATAGGGTGCTATTATGAACCCCATCCTCACTGGATGGAAAGTGATGACTAAAAATGGTCAGTTTACCTAATGGTTTTTCCCAGGAGATTTACTGGCTTTGAGTTAACTTCAGCAACAACCATGAGCAAAGCTTTAGTTTAGATAAATAAGCAAGTTTTGAGATTAACAATAAACTGATTTTCAATTCAAATATATAATAAATCATACTGTATATGATACATTCACAGGGTAACTAGAATATGTTTTCAAGACAGAGTTGGAGAGTGATTCGATCACTGAAGACTTGCTATGATTATAAGGGTTTGCATGAATGTTTTCAGAATCTGGCTTGTTTGTAGGCACACTTGAAGGATTCAGGAGGAGGTAAAGGAAGTCACTGCTAGGATCTTGGCTGATCAGCCTGAGCACCCATGTGAAACTGGGGAGTGAGCAAATATTCAGCCCAGAATCCAAATGGGCAGTTAGGAAAAGCTCAGCCCTCAATTCCAAAGCCGCTGCTACGTGCTTCCCAGTATAGTTGGGGGTCATGCCTTATGCGCTCCACAGGCCAAAAGGGGTGTAAGCCCCTGCTTCTCCACTTTTGGGATATTAAATACTTGCCTACAACATTCTGTGGGGCGGATAGTGATTCCAACCACCACAGACAGTGTGTTCAGAAAATTATCCTCAGAGTGGTGGTGGAGGGGGTGTTTGGACTAAACTGTTTCTCTGCCACTTAATTTTAGTACACCATAAAATTTAAAAATACTGGATATACCAAGGCAACAAGACCCCACGTTTGTGCCCAAGCAGCACTTACTTCTGGCTTTTGGCTATCTTTCCCGACGTCTCCATTTCATACATGGTCTGCAGCCGGCACTTCACGAGCTCGGTGGGGCAGAGGACCAGAGCAGCAAAGGCAGAGGCAAAGGAACCAGCAGCTGCATTCTGCAGATCACTGGAAGGACACAAGCACAAGAGGCCGGTTACCCACCCATTATTCATTCGCTCGGTCTCAGCGTGCCGAGACACTGGTGGCAAAGGAGAGCAAGCTCGAGGGGAGAGGAAGACGTCTCCTCAGTGCCCACGAGGCACCTGCTGCTTCCTCTGAGGAGCCCACGACCCTGTGAGGGTGACAGCAGTACCCCAATTTTCATATGGGGAAAATGATGCTTAGAGATGCCATGAACTGTGCTCAGAGTCACACAGCTGCTAAGCGGCAACGCTATGCTTCAAACCCAGGTCTGCCTGACTGCAAGCCTGTGCTCCTTTTATTAGGCATAGCTCTGTGGGCTGGACGTTTGTGTCCCCCACCCCCAGATTCCTATGTTGAAGCCATAACCCCCAATGTGATGGTATTTGGAGGAAGGCCTTTGGGAGGTAGTTAGGTTTAGATGAGGTCAGGAGGGTGAAATCCTCTTGATGAGATTAGTGTCCCTGTAAGAAGAGACCAGAGAGCTGGCTGGTGCTCTCTCCACCATGTGACAATATAGCCAGGTGTCCCTCTGCAAACCAGGAAAAGGACCCTCACCAGACACCGAATCAGCTGGCATCTTGTTCTTGGACTTTCCAGCCTCCAGAGCTGTGAGAAACAAATTTTTGTTGTTTAAACCACCCAGCCTGGGGTATTTTGTTCTAGCAGAGCCAGAACTAAGACAGAAAGTGACACAGAAAAACCAAACCAAACCAAACAATGTGGGAGAAAAAAATTCCCTTTGGTCCCACCACCCCAACACACACACTTTTAATACTTCAGTGTGTTTGCCACTGAGCTTTAAATAAAAACAGGTTCCGAGGCCATCCCTACGTGCCTCTGGATTCAGCTCAGAACAACCACAAGTGTAATGTAACTGCCACAGATGAAAACCCAGGATACATTTTTTAACCAAAATGTTGCTCATTGAAAAAAGATTTCTCAGTTCAGCTGATGACCTCCTGGACCTCAGTTGCACAGAGGGCACAAGGTGGGCCAGTGGTGCGGCCAGTGTGAGTCAGCAAACTCAGTGGTTGTAGGGAAAATGGCGAAGCTGGAAATATAAATGGAAAATGAATGCACATAAGTACAAAAACGCAAGAATTCACTTCATCTCACATGGGTTTAGTACCACCAGCCTCAGTCACCAGCAGGGGAGTGAAACTGGAAAGAATATGGGGGAAAGTACAAGAAACAAATTGCCAGGAAGACTCCTGAGAGTTCATGGGGGTCAGCAAAGGAGATCCTCTCCAAACCCTGGGAGGATGTTCTATCACGAGAGCACCACTGGCACCTACGGGGACAATCTTTAGTTGCACAGAAAGGACTGAGATGCTCACAGCAACAACTGGTTGTGACACTCAACTGTTAATTGCCAGCATCCAGCTGTCACTGGACGACCAGAAAAACTCACAGACCTCCAGAAGCCCCCAACGGTAACCCCCTAGGCAGCCTGCCCAGGTAGGAGGTCCCCGCACGATTTCTCTTCCATCTGTGAGCAGAAGCCTAACAGACCTACCATTCAATTGTCGTAAAGTTACAATAAACTACCCCACTTACATCAATGGACAGATCATCCAGATGGAAAATCAATAAGGAAGCACAGGCCTTAAATGACACATTAGACCAGATGGACTTAATTGGTATTTGTAGAACATTCCATCAGAAAGCAGGAGAATACACATTCTTCTCAAATGCACATGGAACATTCTCCAGGATAGATCACATGCTAGGCCACAAAGCAAGCCTTGGTAAATTTAAGAAAATTGAAATCATATCAAGCATCTTTTCCAACCACAACACTATGAGATTGGAAATCAATCACAGGAAAAAAACTGTAAAAAGCACAAACACGTGGAGGCTAAACAGTGTTACTAAACAACCAATAGATCACTGAAGAAATCAGAGGAAATAAAAAAAATACCTAGACACAAATGACAACAGAAACACTACAACTCAAAACCTATGGGATGGGGCTTCCCTGGTGGCACAGTGGCTGAGAGTCCGCCTGCCGATGCAGGGGATACGGGTTCGTGCCCCGGTCCAGGAAGATCCCACAGGCTGCGGAGCGGCTGGGCCTGTGATCCACGGCCGTTGAGCCTGCGGTTCCGGAGCCTGTGCTCCGCAACGGGAGAGGCCACAACAGTGAGAGGCCCGCGTACCATAAAAAAAAAAAACAAAAAAAACCCCCCATATGATCATCAATAGATTCAGGAAAAGCTTTTCACAAAATTCAACACCCACTTATGATAAAAACTCTCCAGAAAGTGGGCACAGAGAGAACTTAGCTCAACATAATAAAGGCCATATAGGACAAACCCACAGTTAACATCATTCTCGATGGTGAAAAGCTGAAAGCATTTCCTCTAAGATGAGGAATGAGACAAGGATGTCCACTCTGGCCACTTTTATTCAACACAGTTTTGCAAGTCCTAGCCATGGCAATCAAAGAAAAAAAGAAATAAAAGGAATTGAAATTGGAATAGAAGTAAAACCATCACTATATGCAGATGGCATGATACTATACATAGAAAATTCTGAACATGCTACCAGAAAACTACTAGAACTCATCAATGAATTCAGTAAAGTTGCAGGATACAAAATTACTACTCAGAAATCTCTTGCATTCCTATGTACTTACTACAAAAGATCAAAAAGAGAAATTAAGGAAACAATCCCATTTACCATCACATCAAAAAGAATAAAACACCTAGGAATAAACCTACCTGAGTAGGCAGAAAACCTGTACTCTGAAAACTGTAAGACACTGATGAAAGAAATCAAAGATGACATAAACAGGGGAATTCCCCAGCAGTCCAGTGTTTAGGACTCCATGCTTTCACTGCGGAGGGCCTGGGTTCAATACCTTGTTGGGCAACTAAGATCCCACAAGCCGTGTGGCATGGTCACACACACACACACACACACACACACACACACAAATACCATGCTCTTGGATTGGAAGAATATTGTCAAAATGACATACTACCCAAGGCAATCTACAGATTCAATGCAGTCCCTATCAAACTACCAATGGCATTTTTCACAGAACTGGAACAAAAAATTTTTTCTTTTGTCTGGAAACACAAAAGACCTCAAATAGCCAAAGCAATCCTGAGAAAGAAAAATGGAGCTGGAGGAATCAGACTCCCTGACTTCAGACTATACTACAAAGCTACAGTAATCATAACAGTATGGTACTGGCACAAAAACAGAAATATAGATCAATGGAACAGGATAGAAAGCCCAGAAATAAACCCACGCACCTATGCTCAGTTAATCCATGACAAAGAAGGAAGAATAAACAATGGAGAAAAAAAAGGCTCTTTGATAAGTGGTGCTGGGAAAACTGGACAACTACATGTGAAAGAATGAAATTTGAACATTCTCTAACACCATACACAAAAATAAACTCAAAATGGATTAAAGACCTAAATGTAAGGCCGGATACCATAAAACTCTTAGAGGGGACTTCCGTGGTGGTCCAGTGGTAAAAAATCCACCTTACAATGCAGGGGACGTGGGTTCGACCCCTGGTCAGGGAACTAAGATCCCACATGCCACGGGGCAGCTAAGCCCGCACGCCACAACTACTGAGCTCGTGTGCCTCAACTAGAGCTTGTGTGCCACAAACTACAGAGCCCACATGCTCTGGAGCCTGCGTGCCACAACTAGAGAAGAGAAAACCTGCATACCACAACTAGAGAGAAGTCTGTGCACCACAAGGAAGAGCCCTTGCACTGCAACGAGAGATCCCATGTGCCACAACTAAGACCCAACACAGCCAAAAATTAAATAAATAATAAATAAATCTTTAAAAAATAATAAAACTCTTAGAGGAAAACATAGGCAGAACACTCTGACATAAATCACAGCAATATCTTTTTGGATCTATTCCTGGAGTAATGAAAATAAAAACAAAAATAAACAGATGGGACCTAATTAAACTTAAAAGCTCTTGCACAGCAAAGGAAACCATAAACAAAACAAAAAGACAACCTACAAAATGGGAGAAAATATTTGTAAATGAAGTGACTGACAAGGATTAATCTCCAAAATATACAAACACCTCATGCAGCTCTGTATCAAAAAAACAATGACCCAGGGCTTCCCTGGTGGCACAGTGGTTGAGAGTCCACCTGCTGATGCAGGGGACACGGGTTCGTGCCCCAGTCTGGGAAGATCCCACATGCCGTGGAGCATCTAGGCCCGTGAGCCATGGCCGCTGAGCCTGCGCATCCGGAGCCTGTGCTCCGCAACGGGAGAGGCCACAACAGTGAGAGGCCCGCATACTGCAAAAAAAAAAAAACAAAACAAACAAAAAAAAAAACCACCAAAACCACAACCCAATATAAAAATGGACAGAAGATCTAAATAGACATTTCTCCAAAGAATACATACAGATGGCCAAAAAGCACATGAAAAGATGCTTAACATCACTAATTACTAAAGATGCAAATCAAAACTAAAATGAGGTATCACCTCACACCAGTCATCATGGCCATCACCAAAAAGCTTACAAACAATAAATGCTGGAGAGGGTGTGGAGAAAAGGGAATCCTCCTTCACTGTTGGTGAGAATGTAAATTGATACAGCCACTATAGAGAACAGTATGGAGGTTCCTTAAAAAACTAAAAACAGAACTACCATATGATCCAGCACTTCCACTCCTGGGCATATATCCAGAGAAAACCAAATCAGAAAGATACATGCACCCCAATGTTCACAGCAGCACTATTTACAACAGCCAAGACATGGAAGCAACCTAAATATCCATCAACAGAGGAATGGATACAGAAGATGTGGTACATATATACAATGGAATATTACTCAGCCATAAAAAAAGAATGAAATAATGCCATTTGCAGCAACACAGAGGGACCCAGAGATTATCATACTAAGTGAAGTCAGTCAGACAGAGAAAGACAAATATTATATGATATCACTTATATGTGGAACCTTAAAAAAAATGATACAAATGAACTTATTTACAAAACAGAAACAGACTCGGACTTTGAGTACAAACTTACAGTTTCCAAAGGGGAAACATGGTGAGGGGGGGATAAATCAGGAGTTTGGGATTAACATATATAACATATATATATATAATAGATAATCAGCAAGGATGTACTGTATAGCACAGGGAACTCTACTCGGTATTCTTTAATAACCTGTATGGGAAAAGAATCTGAAAAAGAATGGATATATGTATAACTGAATCACTTAGCTGTACACCTGAAACAACATTGTAAATCAGCTATATTCCAATATAAAATAAAAAATTTTTAAATGTTTTTAAAAAAAGTGTTTTGAAACCATAAAAAAGTTACAATGAACTAATAGTTATAGAAACTGAGGTCCAACATTATTACAGGCAAACCTTGTTTTATTGCACTTCACTTTATTACTCTGAAGATACTGCATTTTTTTTTTTTTTTTTTTTTTTTTTTTTTGTGTTACGCAGGCCTCCCTCTGCTGTGGCCTCTCCCGTTGCAAAGCACAGGCTCCGGACGCGCAGGCCCAGCGGCCATGGCTCACGGGCCCAGCCGCTCCGCGGCACGCGGGATCCTCCCAGACCGGGGCGCGAACCCGGTTCCCCCGCATCGGCAGGCGGACGCGCAACCACTGCGCCACCAGGGAAGCCTGATACTGCATTTTTAAAATTTCTTTTTATTTTTTTTTTTAACACCTTCATTGGAGTACAATTGCTTTACAATGGTGTGTTAGTTTCTGCTTTATAACAAAGTTGAAGGTCTGTGGCAACCCTGAGTTGTCAGAGGATGGTTAGCATTTTTTTAGCAATAAAGTATTTTTAAATTAAGGTAGGTACATTCTTTTTGGGACATAACACTATGGCACAGACTACAGTATAGTGTGAACATAGCTTTATATGCACTGGGAAACCAAAAAATTTGCAAGATGGTCCGGAACCGAACCTCAAATATTTGACGTGTGCCTGCATAAAGCCAAGGGCTGCCTACCATCCCGGTCCTGATTTCCTATCCCTGGTGGTCTGGCCTTGGTGCCTCAGGTGGATGTGAAGTGGGTGCCCAGGGCTGAGCCGGCCTGTTACACAGCCGGGCCTCAGAAGAGCTGGCTTGGAGCAGGCTTTCTTTCAGGAGGAAGACACTGCCTGCAGTGTGGCCTTGCTTTCGATTTTAGAGAATGATGCGTCAGACGGTCACCAGGAGAGCCAGCTCCACCACTGTACCGGCACGCGGCTTTCTAGGGGTGGGAAGTGCCTGACGCCATCCCCTCCATCCTTCCCCCTTCACTCCTACTTAAATTGTTTGTCAAAACCAAAGCTTAAAGGGTTTGTCTCTTGGCCAGTCTGCAGATCCATACTTGGCCTCCTCCGGGACTCTCTGTCAACCTGCTGACAGGCCGTAGTCAATCAGGGTCACTGACCAGGGTTTGCCAATCTTGCTGGAACAAAGGTGGCATTGATAGACACGGACGGCTGTTTCATGCAAGAGGCAGTAACGCCTGCACGAACCCCAAGCATGCTGATACAGGGCAACACAGGGCCGAGAGATCTGCAGTGGACTTTGGCTTTCTAATAAATGCTTTCACCTACCAGTGCATGAGATGAGGGACATGGGCCCCAGGCTGTGCCTAGAGTAGAAACGTTTAGAACTGGATCTCAAATGGCAGTCGGCACAAGATGGGATTTTGTAAGAATCAACTGTTTTGTCACCCACTCAACAAACATGTTCCTAAACACTCCTGCTGTGTCAGACCCCATCCAGCCAAAGGTGAAAAGAGAGCACTACTCAGGGAGTGTTCAAACCGAGAATATTTACTGTATCACTGCAGAAACTCATAACAGGTGATCACAAGCAGTTCTTTCCTTTCCCTGCTTCTGTGTAATTATTAATCTTTTCTCTAGACCTGACCCCTACAAAGTACTCCAGAGCCCCGCCTGTGGTCTTGTGGGAAGAATGCTGGATTGGGGGTGCAGAAGACACGGGCTAGAGTCCTGGCTCTGTCACTTATTAACCCAGTGATCTTCAGCACATGAGTATCTGTACCAGAGTTTCCCCATCTATAAAATGGATACCATCACCTGCCTGGATCCTTGCGCAGGACCACGGTGAGGGCTAAGAAAGCATGACATGCATGTCAGAGCTTCGTGAGCTCTCAGGCAGCATTTGCTCACTGGTAATGAGCAACCACTGTTCTGCAGGATGAAAAAGCTGCAGCCCCCCTCCTGCCCCCCAAGTTCAAAAAAGACGAGGGTGTTTTTTTTGGGGTTAGGCCAAGTGAAAGAGGAAGCTTTCTTCACTGCAGGACCTGCTCCAGAATCTCCCGTGGTTGCTCCATTTCCCTGTCCTTCTCCAACGATGCTGAAGGAGACCTGAACTCCAGGTCTCCTCAGCTAGGAAGTCTCTCGCTCGAGTGGAAAGAGCTACAATCACTGCAGTGTCCTTCCTGCCTGTCTCTACCACGGGACACCACATTCTCCTGGTTTATCTTCTGCTTATTTCTTTACTTCCTCTTTTTCCTGACCCCTCCCCTGCTGGAGGGTCCTAGGATCTGTGCTCAGTCCTATAAATACTGTCTCCCTGGGGGATTTCATCCAGCCCCAAGCCTTTAAAAAGCAAGTTCCATCTATCAAGATGGGATGCCTGCTATAAACGGGCACATCTCCAGGCACCCCCAAAGATGACTTCTGTACAAAAGGAACCTACTTTAGCCATGTGGGACCTGTATTTGCAATAGGGTCTTGAATTCCCACCAAAACAACAGGCAAGACTGCCCTCTGCAACCACGAAGCTGATAACAATAATTATAAATGATTTAAAATAAATCAATGGGGACTTGCCTGGTGGCGCAGTGGTTAAGCATCCACCCGCCAATGCAGGGGACACGGGTTCGAGCCCTGGTCGGGGAAGATCCTACGTGCCACGGAGCAACTAAGCCCATGTGCCACAACTACTGAGCCTGCACACTAGAGCCCACGAGCCACAACTACTGAGCCCGCGTGCTACAACTACTGAAGCCCACGCGCCTAGAGCCCATGCTCCACAACAAGAGAAGCCACCACAACGAGAAGCCTGCGCACCGCAACGCAGAGTAGCCCCCGCTCGACGCAACTAGAGAAAGCCTGCGTGCAGCAACAAAGACCCAATGCAGCCAAAAATAAATAAATAATTTTTTTAAAAAAGAGTGAAAACTTATAAAATAAATCAATGTTCAAAGGAGCAAAGGCTAAACATCCCAGTGGTTTCCGAATTCCTTTTAGTCTCAGTATAATAAATACAGAAAGGATGACCAAGTACGCACCCAAGTCTGATGTTCGGGGCAGACTCGACCAAGGAAACAGTAGGTTCACCTGCATCTTCTCAGATGCTCTGACCCTTCCTAAAATTCCAAGCTCCTTCTCAAGAAGAACTTGGCTCTTCCAATACTCTGCATTCTGCTGATGATGTGGAACCCAAAACTCGGGTCACAAGTTGCATCTGTGGTTTAAGTTCTGCACTTCTGCCCAGAGAAGTGGTACCAACAGCAGCATTTGAAAAGCATCTTCCCCAAATATCATATGATATCACTTATATTTGGAATTTAATTTTTAAAAATGGCACAAGTGAACTTATTTACAAAACAGAAACAGACTCACAGATCTCGAAATCAAATTTCAGGTTACCAAAGGGGAAACATGGGAGGAGGGGATAAATTAGGAGATTGGGATGAGCATAAACACACTACTATAAATAAAACAGATAACCAACAAGGACCTACTGTATAGCACAGGGAACTCTACTCAATATTCTGTAATAACCTCTATGGGAAAAGAATCTGAAAAAGAATGGATGCATATATATATGTATAACTGATTCACTTTGCTGTACACCTGAAACTAACACAACATTGTAAATCAACTATACTCCAATTAAAAAAAG
>NC_041226.1:16112025-16122677 GCF_002837175.3 Physeter macrocephalus | reverse complement strand
ATATATATATGTATAACTGATTCACTTTGCTGTACACCTGAAACTAACACAACATTGTAAATCAACTATACTCCAATTAAAAAAAGAAAAATAATTTTTAAAAAAGGAAGAAAAGCATCTTCCTGAAGAACGGAAGGAACGTGAGGGTGGTTGTTTCTACGCAGTGGATTATGGGCAACTCTCCTTTTGCATAACACATGTGCATTTTCCCAGTTTTCTATGATGGCAATATATGACTTCTTAATCAAAGAAAGTAGTTATTGTAAAAAAAAAAAAAAAAAAGGAAATGTTCTTCTCCATAAGGTCTCATAAAAATCTTGACTACACAAGTGTTGTTTCTCAAACAAAGAAGTCTCAGTGACCTCAACTCACCTCAGCTTCGCCTGCTTTTCCAATCCAACCACTTTCCGTACCACCTGCTGGCAGAATCCGTAGCACATGAAGAGGACGGAGTTCTCGGCGATATTGGCTATCAGCGCTGGGCTGGTCCCCTTGTAGAAGCCCCGGAAGCCCACCTGGGAGTAGGTCTTCAGGCAGCAGTCGGTGAGGCCCCTGTACAGGTCGGGGAACGTCTGCATCTTCACTTTCATGGTGTCGAAGGGCTGCCCGGTGAGTACACATGCTGTGCCCCCTGCAACCAGGATAAGAGTCCTTGTCCAGCACCAGTCTACAGCCACGTGGTAGAGTGCGGCCTCGAGGACCCATGGAGATGAGGGACAGGCAACCCACCGCAAGGCTTACCTGTGGGTCACTTCATTTTGACCTCCAACCCCCCAAACCTTCTAGCTCAGTCCAATAAAACTTCTAGGGGCTCCTTCATGTGTCTGGCACCCCGCTCCAGCCCTAAAGGAGCTCACACTCGGTAGAGGAGAGGACGTGTGTTTGACGGTCAAAGCCACCGGATGTGAAGGTGTGACGTGTGTTCAGGAGCATCAGAGGGACCTGGGCTCAAAGCCCGACTCTGCTGTGAAATCCTGGCTAAGCGATGTGACCTCCGAGCCTCGATTCCCTATCGGGTTAGCGTGAGGATTAGGATAAGGCTCTAACATATTGGCTGCTACACAACAAGTGGCTAATTTACAGCGGTTAAGTGTGTGTGTGTGTGTGTGTGTGTGTGTGTCCACATAAAAGAAAGGGGAAGGGAAAAGTCTGGTGTTAATCACTCTTTTGCCTGACGCCCAGTGGTCCTAATGACTATCAGGGAAATAACAGAGGAATAGGCCACAGATAAAGAAAACAGAGTCTAATTAGTCCCTGAAGAACTAAATGTTTGACCCTATGGGAAAACCTCTTATTTGGACTCTACCAATTAATGATTTGTATTCAGACAGGAAATGGATTGAAACTTACCTCTGCTTAGCGTAAATCATATATTTATATGCTTTTATACAATAAAAGTATTGAATTGCATTCAATTACTTCGATAAAAATTCTGAATGTAAGGAAAAGAATGAACTATAAACCCTGTAATATCTCCAGACCCTGAACTGGGTCAGCATTTGGGGAACTGTCACTGGTGAATGCTTCCACCTCCCCTTGGGCCTGGGACATCCCCTGCTTGTGTCAGGAAACACAGCCATTGGATGAGGTTATTAAAACCTCAGCAAAACTGAAGAGAAGGCTTACATAAAATATTTCAGAAATGCAATTTCATAACTTAGACATAATACAGTTACTCCAATGAAGTTGTGGAAAGTAGAGATGGAGGGAGGGCTGTTAAGAATAACTCCCAATGAATTATTGGTAGATGGACATTTCCAAAGAGTCTGAAAACTGATCTCTTAAGCAAGCACAAGTGTGATGTCCATGATCCTATCACCACTGGCCCTTTCTTCTAGGACAGCAATGACACATTTCTGCTTTGTTTTGCCACACTATCCCCAGTTCTGAATTAGTGGAATATAATTTAATAAGATGTTACCATAATTAGAGTTAGTCTCTCCCAGGTACTGATGGGCTAGAATAAAATAAGATCCTACTTACATCAAAAATAACCATTCCAAAAGAAGAGGTGAATGTCAGAATTTTTAAAGTGGGTTCATAATTTTGACAACCTAGATGCATTTTAATTCTATCAGAACAGATCCTACAGTCTATCTTCGATAGACTGACTGAAGGATATAAAATTCCAAAAGCTGAGCATCCGTCATGGGGTAAAACGCCCTTCTACTGCAGAGACACAAACTGAGCCCAGGCATTCACGGGAGGGTAAGAGGATGCCGAAGGCAGGCAAGTGGGTCCACTGTTGCCAAAGTCAGTATCCTCTGCAGTGTGGCAGTGGGGGAGCGGGGAGTGGTGAAGGGGTCGGGGATGGTGCACAGGGCCTGGGGGTCTGGATTCCACGGCACGGTGAGGTGCTGACCCAAAGGCGCCCAGCATGTAAGAGGCCGTGGGGCGGAGTCCAAGCAGCCCTGAGTTCCCCTGCTCCTTGTGGCCTCTGACCTGGGAACGCCCTTGCCTGAACTTCTTATCAGTGTCTGCAGACTTCCTCGTGAGCCTACTTTGGCCAATTTCGGGTTCATGGCAAAATACTTCGATCTTCCCTGAACCCACGATTTCTTTTTTACAATTAAGAAGACGACAGGGGACTTCCCTGGTGGCGAAGTGATTAAGACTCCACGCTCCCAATGCAGGGAGCCCGGGTTCGATCCCTGGTCCGGGAACTAGATCCCACATACACGCTGCAACTAAGAGTTCGCGTGCCACAACTAAGGAGCCCGTGAGCCGCAACTAAGACCCGACGCAACCAAATAAATATTAAAAAAAAAAAAAAAAAAAGACGACGACAGGATGAGAGAAGGCAGCTCTGATTGCTCTTGATCTGTTGACCCAGGAGGTCCCACCAGATAAAAGGACAGTGGGCAACCCACTCCCCTGGCCTCTCCACTCCAAGGAGCGGTGACCCAATATAAGAATCGGTGAGGGAGGCAAGGGTAACCCAGGGTCTTCATCTGGGAAGTATGGGCATTCCAGTGCTCCTCCAGCCCTAGAATCATCCAGGAATCTGGAGAACCAAGTAACCACCCAGGCACTTCCAAGTCTGTCACTTGCCTCAGGCTGAATAAAGGTGACCTTTCTAAAGAGTGGCCTGCGGTGGCAGATGCTGCCCAGAACTTGAGGTGCCTGGTGGGGGTGGAGTCTGCCCCAGCACTCGCCCCGCCCACCACTCCCCGGCCAATCCTGGGGCCCCTCCTCTCAGGGCTTTAAGACACAGTCACAAGTCAGCCCGATTTACCAAAGACATTTCTAAGGGTACCCTCTCTTCCCAGCAGCAGTACGGTCGGTAACTGGGATTTCCCTGGAAGGATGGCAGTGTTATTTCCATGCTGTAAGGCCTCTGAAGGCTGCCAGGCTCGGGGTGGAATCCTGCGTATCCCAGCCACATGGCAATGGACGAGTGGCTTCAGCTCTGAGCTGTGATGTGTTCCAGCTGTCAACCGGGGACACTCCCACGCCCCACCCTGACTCATAGCTCTAATACAGCAGGAACTACTCTACCTTCTGCTGTGTTTGCAACACAGTATTACACTTCTATTAAGTGGATTCATTCCAGGGTTAAAGCATATCGCTTCTGGAGCTACAAAGGCAATGTCTTCACCACGAGCTCACCTGCAGAAGGTATTTGAGGAACAAAGGATGGGTTTTCTCTGGGATTACCTGCGGCCCCTGCCGTGAGGTCAATGGCAGCTTGGATGGCAGGATTGGATCTCATGTTTGCCCGCTCCTCTGCTGGGCTCCGTGGAGGGCAGCTCTCAGGAGCTTATGATGGGCAGCTCATATCCCTAGGAGGAGGCAAGAGTTGACCATCAGTCGGGCCTCTGCAGCCCCCCTTTCTCTAGGCCTGCTGCCTAGCTACTGGACTTGAACTTCAGGGAACCGGGAAACTGGCTCTACATTGCTCCAAAGGAGGGGGCTCGAGTTGTCAGAGCAGCTTAGCGATCAGCCTCCCCTTCTCCCTGCCCACCACCTCCCCATAAAAAGCACACAGATCAAAAACCTTGCTCACATAGCACTGCTACAGCCACAGGTGAGGGCACTTCAACCAACCTTTCTGAAACCCTCAAGAAATGAATGCCAAATAAGCAAGCCAACTGAACATCCCAAGCCCCATCAAACCAGTTTTTCAGAGGCCTAAGTTAAACCATCAATCCACTGAGCTCTGTTCCAAATTCAGACAGCAGCCTGAGACCCTAAGAGAAGGTCACAAAACAGTAGCTCTGGAAAGGAATGGGTTAGGAGCTCTGCCAAGAGACACACGCCTGGGTCTGAATGCCTGCTCTGCCACTGGTATGGTGGCCCTTTAGGCCCCTAAAGCTGGAGGTCCCCGTCTATACAAGGTGAATAATAAAAGTACTATCATTATAATACAAGGGCAATCACAAATAGCCACATTGGACAAATATGATGAACTGTGAACACGCACCAGGAGTTCTTAGAACTACAAAGCACAGCACCAAACATTACTATCATCATAGGCCTCGCAGAGCTTCTCAACCATAAACGTGCACACGAATCACCTGGGGACCTTGTTAAAAGGCCGATTCTGATGCAATTGGCTTCAAGTGGGACCAGAAATGCTGCCTGCCTGACGTGCTCCCAGGTGAAGTTGATAATGCCTGGCTATTAACCCTATTTTGAGAAGCAACACCTGGGTCCATTGCACGCCAAATTTGCTTGATAAGAATCACCTGGGACACTTGTTAAACATTCCAATAACCAGGCTGCTCTCCTGGAAATGTTGATTCAGTAGGTTTGAGCTGGAGCCTATAAGTTTGGGAAAACCAGAGTCTACTCCTCTACCTTTAGACAAAAATCAACCACTGGCAAGGCATGGGCTTAATAAATATTGACTAGAAAAGGAGAAGTGCTTCATTCACATAGAATATTAAAATAACCAATACAGAAACCAATTCTGTATGATTTTCAAACTATGTCACTGACTTACACCTGAATAACTAGGAATGCTTTTCATCCATCACACTGAAGACCTGTGTGATCCCAGTCAGGACACCTCTCAGAGGAGGGGGTGGGCAGGCTGGATGACCAAGGAATACCAACATCTTCCTAATCATCAGCAGCGGAGAATAATTTTAGCCACCGAGAAGTTTTTTAACCACTTGAAGCATGTTGTCAATGACTAGACACCAAGAATCTTTACAAAAAATGTTAAAACCAGCAACAACAAAAGAACACTACTTAATAAAGCAACTAAATTAGACATACAATTAGACGTACAAAACACTGACTTTATGTTACTGATAGGCCTGGAGAGGCAGTACCAATTACTAAGGTTGACAACACGGTGACCATCCAGTATCTAGAGAAGGCTATCAGGGTCCTAACCCAATCTCTTCCTTTTCCAGATGGAAAACTGAGTCCAGAAGAAGACAAGAACTTGTCCAAGGTCATACAAGTCCGTGGCAGAGACAGGATTCAACTCAAGTCTTGCCTTTTGGGTCTGATCCTATCAAGCAGAGTATCACCACCTGGCCAAAAAGAGAAACCAAAACACCCAACCCTGCATTTTAGAGGAAAATGGAGGCAAGCGGGGAAAGGAGTCACAGACAGGGCACATCCAATGCAGCTCATTCCCTTGGGAGTGGACATTTCTTTCTTAACTTAGAAGGAAAGAGGCACAGCAGATGGTACTGTGTCATCAATGCGAATTCAACCCTTTTAGGCAAGTCAAACTTTAAACACATCAACTTCTACAAATAACTACTTGTAGAATTATTAGAACAGTTAACAGTCCTAACAGGTTAACTAACAGATTAACTCGAAAGAGGCACAGCAGATGGTACTGTGTCATCAATGCGAATTCAACCCTTTAGGCAAGTCAAACTTTAAACACATCAACTTCTACAAATAACTACTTGTAGAATTATTAGAACAGTTAACAGTCCTAACAGGTTAACTAACAGATTAACTCAGAAGGGGCACCTGTTTCAAATTACGCGTAGCTTTGGCTTGAAGAAGGCATGGGACATGGTGGCAGCCAGACAGATCAACTTGAGTTAATTAAACTGATTCGTGAGCCTTCAGTACCAACTGGAAGAGAAAAACGGAGTCCTTTCAGCGTCCCTTTACCCTTCCTTCAAACTACACCGGAGTCTGACTCCAGAAGAAACAAACAGCACCGACTATGTATCTTTTTCATTCCTTCGGGAAATTAACTTCTCGTGTGGGAGAATCCGAGGAGGCCGCATTCCCCACTAGGTAACACGAATTGCTCCGGGAAGATTCCAGCTTCAAGGCCGAAGCTGGCGCCCGCCATCCGAGCGCCCAGAGCCGGTGGGGCCCGGGCGCTGGGATGCAAACCAGTCTCACCGCTCAGCAGCTGGCTCGGGAGCTCCTTCCTGCTCCGGGGCTCGGGATCCCGATCCGCACAAGGGGCAGCTTAGGGAGACCACTTCCAACTTTGTTGTCTTCCCGGCTCTAAACGTTCGCTGACTCTGCCACAACCTGCGAGGGTCTCCCATTCATAAGCGCCTCCGCCCTCCCTGCCCGGCGCGGAGCCGGCGTGACACGACGACCGGGCAAATGAGGGCAACCTTTCCCGGGAGGTGACCACTGCGCGCAGGAGGCGGCGGGGCCCGAGAGACTCCGGGGAACCCCGGGCAAAGCGCGGGAAGGCGGCGCCCGCGGGTACCCGGGCACGTGTGCGGCGCGGCGGGCCCGGGACCCCAGATTCCACTCCCCCCCCCGCCTCCCGGGAGGTTCACGCCGCCCGGGCGCGGAGACCGTCCGGTCGGCCGGCCCACCCGCTCCCTCTCCCTCCTCCCGGCAGGTTCCCTGCTGCCCGACAGCGCCCGGCTGGGTTGCGCTCACCGCCGCGCCGACTAGCCACGTCCTACTCGCGCTCCGCAGCCTGCTCTCGACTCTGGCTCGGCGGCGGGGGCGGCCGCTTAACACCCACGTCTGCTACTGGCCGGCCCTCAGCCCCGCCTCCCGCGCCGGACTGCCGCCGGCGGGCGGCCCCGCGGGCTCAGGAGCGCCCCCTGCGGCCGGATGGGCTGCGCTGGGCCGGGGCCGGGGCCCGGCCGCCCGCCCGCCGGGGAAGCGGAAGTCGGCGCGGTGCGGCGGCGCGCTCGGGCCGGGGGGCGCGCCGGAAGCGGGAGGGGCTGGAGGAGCCGCCAGGGCTGGCGGGGCCGGGGGGAGGGCTGGGAGCCGCGGCCTCCACGTCGCTTTCCTGCAGCTCGGTTCCCGGAGGCCCTCGGTGAGCTCGCCTCTAGTTCAACCTCAGGGCGAGGGCGGGGGCGGGGGGGTGTCCGGAGTGAGGACGAGGGACTGAAGTCTTCAGGCTGGTTAGCTTTGCAGGAACTCGGGGCTCAAGGCCTTCATTTTATATTATAATTGGGTGCGAAAGTACTGGAAAGATAGTGATGAAAAATAAATTTGCTTATTGCTGGTAAAAACAAAACCCCAAACATTTCCCATTCCGCCCTCCGCGAGGACATCCATTTCCACCGATGACATTTCGGAAAGCACACCCACCAATGAAAACTGTAACTCTAATTGTCCTTTTAGTTTCCAATGAATTATAGGCTAGTTCTATGGCTCTCTGCAATTTTATTAGAAAGCACAATTGGAGGAGTCTGTTGTGCACCGGGAGTAAAGGAATTTTCTCTAGTGCCCCAGGCAAAGACCCGCACAGCTGCAAGTGTCTTGGTCTATTACTGACAGCTGCTCGATGTTAACAGTCACGGCCTTCGGAGTGCTTTGGTTCAAACCTCATGGATTTATTTTCCTTTTCTACACCGTGTTTTCGTCCTTAAACCGTGCTATCTTTTACTTTTACAATTTTCTGCCCTGTTTGGATGTGGTGTTAGACTACTGCCAATGTAACTTAAGTGATTTTGGGTGAGGGCCAGTGACAAATATTTGAGGTGACTTGTGTTAGTCCTTAAACACGGGTGCCGAGCTGAATAGACCTTGGGGGAGGGGGGGACAGGGGGAGGTGCTGTGAAGGTTCAGAGCTCCTGATAAACAAGAGCCCTCCTCAACCCAGCCCAAGACCGTCTTCTGCTGCGCTCTAGAACTCAAGCTTCCGGAACATAATTTAATTACAGAAGCAAGCCAGGGCGTTTGAGTGACTTGCCCAAAGTGACATGTAACATAACAAGTGGGAAGCAGATCAGGACAGAACCTACGGTATAACATCCTATAGGACTAGGACTTGGACAGAACCTACGGTATAACGTCCTATAGGACTAGGACTTTCAATAACACCTGGCGCAGTTGCTTTTGCAAACCAGGAAGATGAGGCCCAAAGGAGCTAATTAGGACAGGCTTAGATCTCCTATTACAGATTAGAAAGAGTACTGGACTTGGAGCCAGGCCACTTATGTTAAAATCTCTGTGAACTTTAGTGAGTCATTTAACCCTTTTAAACCCCAGCCATCACGTAACAGCATCTTGGCCTCTTCTGCACCCCCCTGCTGTGGGAGCCTTCGGGGACAATCCAGCATGGGGGCAGGGGAGGGCGCTGCTACTCCAGATCTGGGTCTCCCTGAGTCATCAGCTCCCCCCTGATACTTTGTCCTTCCTGGCTTTAGCACCTTCCTCTCCTACCCTCACAAGGGCTGTCCCAAACTCTCATCACTCTCCCCAAGCCTTTTACATTTCTTCTCTCCCTCGCCTTCCCTAAACAACCCTCAGCCTCAGTTCTGTAAACTAAGAAGCAATTAGGAAGCTTCTGTGCAACTCTTTAACCCCTAATCTGCAAAGTTGCCTTTTCGCACAAACTTTCTTCTCTTCCTGCTGTATTGCTTGCTGTACCCTCATGGCTGGCAATGATGCTGGTGAAGAAACTGAGGCTTAAAGAGGTCAAGTGACTTGCCCGATGTTCTGGTTAATGATACTAAAAGGAGAAATAATTTCACCACCTGAAGCTTTTGGGCCCTGATACCATGTGGATGGGTTTTAACAAAGTGTTAATTGGAGTGGCAGATAATTCGAAAACATAAATTACTAAGGGGAGAGCTGGGACTCAACCAAGTTCATGTTGTTAACTGCTACACTGTACATTAATACCTCCCAGAAGGCTTCCTCTTAAAAGCAAGAGGGTTGCAGAAACCAGAAGTTCTTTCTCCTGGAATAGATCTCCCTCCATAGTATTTTATAAAATAACCTCAACTGCTTAAAATCCCTCACAGCAGTGGCCCTATCTGCTATCTTTGCTTTAGGAATAGAGAAATATGTAGATGTAGAAAAGCTTAAGATCCCACAGGAGCTCAGAGAATGGATTGGAAAACCACCGGGTTGGCATTAAATCATGAAAGTGTCCATGCAAGCTTTGTCCCAAGGGTAATTCCCCAGCAACCCAATGGCCTCTTGAGAACAGAGTTTTAGAGTCATGCATCGCTGCTCTCCATAGAGGTTAGTCAACCCAATGGTATTTCAGATCCAGGTTCAAAACAGCAAATAAGTCAATGCACTGACCTCTTTGCTCCAGGCATCTGTTTGCTGAACTTGGGATTGCACAATCCAGGAACATCAGTGAGGCTGGCTCTGGGATGAGAGGGCAGGTATGACGCAGGTCAGAGGTGAGGGGACAGACAGAGTGGTTACATGGAAAAGGAACCTTTTGCTGTTTCAACAGAATTTCACAATGTGCTGGTTAATGATACTGAAAGGAAAAATCATTTCACCACTTGAAGGCTTTGGGCCCTGATACCATGTGGGTGTGTTTTAACAAAGTGTTAACTGGAGTCACAAATAATTCAAAAATATAAATTATCTCTGATTCAAGGGTACTTTTAGTTAATGAGAAAGAAGAAAAAAATGCTTTGATTACACAATGTCAACTCCCATTGAATATTCTTGGCTGCTGATGTAACTTATTGAAAACTCCCTCAAATTTTTTTGGAATCAGGTAGAGTTTGTATTTGAGATGAACATGGGTTTGGATTTCTGTCTTTCAATGTGGAATAAGGGGGTAATTCGTGTCCCATGAAAGAGTTGTTAGGGCCATGTTTTAAAGGGGGACAATTTCTTTTATTTGTCTTTTCCTTGTCAGCTTTTTTTTTTTTTTTTTTTTGCGGTACGCGGGCCTCTCCCTGTTGTGGCCTCTCCCATTGCGGAGCGCAGGCTCCGGACGCGCAGGCTCAGCGGCCATGGCTCACGGGCCCAGCCGCTCCGCGGCATGTGGGATATTCCCAGACTGGGGAACGAACCCGTGTCCCCTGCATCGGCAGGCGGGCTCTCAACCACTAGGCCACCAGGGAAGCCCTCCTTGTCAGCTTTTTAATGGTACAAGCAAAAATAAGAAAAAGAAAGTCAGCAGAGGTGTATGTTTTATGAGCCTTAAGTTTGAATTTGTAAAATATGTGTTAAAAATAAAAGATAATATATAACAGCAAAGAATTAGGAGAAATGCCCATAAATGGGTAAACTTTAATGGGTTATCAATAAGAGGAAATACTATGCCATAATTAAAAAAATCATATTCTCATATTATATGTTTTAGTACATATTTGGCTGCAAGTAATAGAATGTCCAACTGTCAGTATATTTATTTTGAATATAAAAATATATCTAGAAGTAGGAAGTTCCAGGGTTGATTAATTTATCAGCTCAAAAGTATCTGGGTAGCTTCCCTAGTGGTGCAGTGGTTGAGAGTCTGCCTGCCGATGCAGGGGACACGGGTTCGT
>NC_041226.1:16084303-16111968 GCF_002837175.3 Physeter macrocephalus | reverse complement strand
GTCCAGAGCCTGTGCTCCACAACGGGAGAGGCCACAACAGTGAGAGGCCTGTGTACCACAAAAAAAAAAAAAAAAAAAAAAGAAGTATCTAGGTCCCCTTCTCTGTGATTCTCTTCGCTTTTCCTCATGACCACAAAATGGCTGCCACAGCTCTACCAATCACATGCTCACATGCGACATCCAAAGGCAAGAAGCATTCTCCCATACTAATTTTTATCAGAGAAAAATATTTTCCTAGAAGCCCTCTGTCAAACTTCTCCTTATATTTCATTGGCCCAGAACTGGGTCTCATGCTCCCCCAAACATAAACATTGGGCAGAGAATGAAGTTAACATGATTGGTTTAGAACAGGGGTCAGCAAACTTCTTCTGAAGAGGACCAGCTAGGAAATATTTTAGGTTTTGCAGGGCATACAGTCTCTTGCCTCTATTCAACTCTGCTGTTGTAAAGCAACAGCCATAGACGCTGCCAACAGATAAGTGTGGTTGTGTTCTAATAAAACTTTATGAACACTGAAATTTGAACTTCATATACTTTTTACCTGTCACGAAATATTATTCTTCTTTTAACTTCTTTCAACCATTCAAAACTGTAAAAATCAAAAACAGAAACAAACAATAAAAACCATTTTGTATGGTTCGTGGCCATACAAAAATAAGTGGCAGTCCAGATTTGGCTACCAGGCCATGATTTGTCAACCTCTGGTTTATCCTCTTGGGAATAAGGAGAGACCCACCTTCCCAGAGACATCACCACTGCAGACCTTAAAAAATTAAAATAAAGCAGGGTTCTATTAGTCAATCAAGAAGGTCCCCTACCATATATTTAGGATATGGAAGAATGCTCAGGATATAAAGTTTAGAAAGCAGATTACATGTCAATATGGACTGGATGATCACAACTAATCCTGCCTGTTGAAATCCCTGCTGTTCACCAAAACCTATATTAGACATGGCTCCTCAAATGCCTTTCCTGGTCCCTGGTCCTCCTAAACAAATTAGATCACTGCTTCCTATCAAACTTTCCTAACAAATTTTTATTTAGCACCGATCATGTGCTAGGCTCTTTGTCAACCCAAACTGAGTGCTGGAAATACAGAATGAAAGAGACAATGGCTAGCCTTAAAGAGACCTCAGTCCAAGCAGAGGAGGAAGAAACAATTATAATTCAGGGAGAGCGTGCAGCAAGAGGGGTATGGGTAGTGTAGCATCTCGGAGAAGGGCATGAATAAAAGATAGAAAAGAGGGTTTCGGGGAGGCCCCTAGGAGACCCCTGTATCAGGGTGGGTTCTGAAAGACAAAGTGGCCCTTTTTTAAGAGGCTGAAAGTCTGTTGATGTACCACCCAGGGCTCTTAACTGCAATCAACAGAAGCTAACTCTGGCTGCTGGAGCACAAAAGCAGCTGGTTAGAAGGATGCTGGGTGACTCTCACCACCGCTGCGTGAGGAGATGGTACTTCCTGAAGAACTTGAAACAGGTCCTCAAACCCACTGCAGAGCTGGTCATACGTGGAGCCCATGCTGCAGCTCCTTCTGAGCTCTAGATGTTATAGTTTGTACCACTGTCCCATTTGTGCCAGGGCCTCAGCCTTGCAGCTACTGCTCTTCCAAAGCTGGTCACCTTCGTTCCCAGCTCTGCCTAGTAAGTCACTGCCATGCCATGTTCACTGCCTTGTGTTTCTTATTCCAAATTGATGTCTCCTGTAGATGCAGCTGATGGTTGGAGCCTGGGTCACGTGCCTGGACTCTGATCTGTAAAGGGGGGGCTGGGAGTGTGGGGTTTCTGGCTTCTGTCTTGGAGAGGAAGGACTCGCTTGTTAGGAAATTCCCTGAATGTAAGTAGGGTTTTCAGACAATTTTTAGCAGCCAGAAAACATGACACATGCCCACTCCAGAGGGGCCAAGCATTCCTGTCGGGGGAAACGGCACGTCTGAAGGCACAGAGGTGTGAAGCAGGACAGCATGTTTGGGGAACTATAGCAGTTTGGCTCTGCTGGAGTATAAAGCAGGGAGTGCTGACAGGTGGGGCTTGGAGGTGGGAGGAGCCACCTGCAGAGTTCTCAGGGCCGCTGCTCTCTAATCTACTGAGTGTCCCCAGCTAAGGCACAGAAGCTGTGATTTACACCTTGCCTGGCCCAGGGCTTTGGCCATGGTGGGTTTTAGTCACTATCTGTTGATATGAATCATTATAATAAATCTGTTGGATTGCATCATTGTTGTAAAATTTACCAGTATGAAAGTTGCTGGTGTATACAGTTCTTTCTCTTGTGTGTGTGTGTGTGCTTGTGTACACATGTGTCTTTCCCCACAACTGGGCCTATCACCAACGGATCCTTTTCTAAAGGCTAATTTGCTTTCAGTACGAGAAGTATTCAATTACTAACTTTTAGAGCCGCGTCCATATTCTTTGATGATGCCTTCATTTGAATGTAAGATCAAAACCATTTTTAAAACGTCATAAAATATGGCTTGAGAAATAGAATGAACAATAATCCATCTCATAGTAAAATAAATGGAAAACACTATCAAACTTGCAAATCGTTTACACTTACCAAATTAAGAATCCAAAGTAAGCAGTGCAAGCATTTTATATTTTTTTTAAACAAAATAACTGTAAAGGCCATTTCTTTTTGCCTTTATTTTTTCTATTTCGATTATTAAAATCTGCAAAATCTACTTATCATTGGTTCTATTATCTTCAAAATACAAACATATCAAAAGTATCTGATGAATAAACTTTCTCCTGTAGGTTCCCCTTGTCCTTTCTCATCTTCACATCTACAGCAATCAGGTATATGCCTTCAAGTTTTCCGAGGCAACAAGCATTAAATTCAGCTTGAACTATCAAAGAAGTGCTGCCATCAGCTCGGGGACTTAATATATAGTATCTTCACAGTCAGAACTGGGGGAACAGTTCCTAGTTTGGTCACTATTAACCAGAGCAGGCCAGGTGACACAAATGATGGCAGAACAGTTGCTTTGGTACCCATCATGCTATGCATCAAGCCCACAGTTCTTAAATCTTTCTTATTCTCTCACGTATTGGGTGGGCCAAAAGGTTCCTTTGTTTTTTTCCGTAAGATGACTCTAGTAGCACTTAGATGTCTTTAACTTCATTCAAAACAATTTTGTTAGATTGTATGTGACAGCTGTCATATCAGTGTGTATTTAAAAAAAGACATCAAAATTGGTGAATTTTTGTGTAGCCATTTTAATATTGGACATGGAAAGGGAAAAAGCCACATTTTCGGCATATTATGCTTTATTATTTCAAGAAAGGTGAAAACGCAACCGAAACCCACAAGAAGATTTGCGTAGTGTACGGAGAAGTTGCTGTGACTGATAGAACGTGTCACAAGTGGTTTGTGAAGTTTCGTGCTGGAGATTTGTCGCTGGACGATGCTCCATGGTTGGGTAGACCAATTGCAGTTGATAGCGATCAAATTGAAACACTAATTGAGAACAATCAACGTTATACCACGTGGGAGATAGCTGACATACTCAAAATATCCAAATCAAGCGTTGAAAATCATTTGCACCAGCTTGGTTATGTGAATCACTTTGATGTTTGGGTTCCAATAAGTTAAGCGAAAAAAACCTTCTTAACCATATTTCTGCATGCGATTCTCTACTCAAACATAAGGAAAATGTTCCGTTTTTAAAACAAATTGTGACGGGCGATGAAAAGTGGATACTGTACAATGTGGAATGGAAGAGATCGTGGGGCAAGTGAAATGAACCACCACCAACCACACCAAAGGCCGGTCTTCATCCAAAGAAGGGATGCTGTGTATATGGTGGGATTGGAAGGGAGTCCTCTATTATGAGCTCCTTCCGGAAAACCAAACGATTAATTCCAACAAGTACTGCTCCCAATTAGACCAACTGAAAGCAGCACTCGACAAAAAGCATCCGGAATTAGTCAACAGAAAACGCGTAATCTTCCATCAGGATAACGCAAGAACTCCTGTTTCTTTGATGAGCAGGCAAAAACTGTTATAGCTTGGCTGGCTGGGAAGTTCTGATTCATTCTCTGTATTCACCAGATGCTGCACCTTCAGATTTCCATTTATTTCAGCTTTTACAAAATTCTCGTAATGGAAAAAATTTCAATTCCCTGGAAGACTGTAAAAGGCACCTGGAACAGTTCTTTGCTCGAAAAGATAAAAAGTTTTCAGAAGATGGAATCATGAAGTTGCCTGAAGAATGGCTGAAGGTAGTGGAACAAAAGGGTGAATACGTTGTTCAGTAAAGTTCTTGGTGAAAATGAAAAATGTGTCTTTTTACGTAAAACACCGAAGGCACTTTTTGGCCAGCCCAATATTCTGTTCACTGTGGTCAGTGGGAGGTTTGAAGTTTGTCCCTATTCTCCTGTGGAGAATCCCCTTCTATGAGCCAAACAAGACAACCAAAGAAGGAAAGCTGTCTATTGTATGCCCAGAAGGTTGTGTATATTGATTACTTATTTATTTATTTTCATATATCCACTCTTTTTTATTTCTTTATTTTTTTAAAAAAATATTTATTTATTTGGCTGTGCCGGGTCTTAGTTGCAGCACGAGGGATCTTCGTTGCCTCATGCGGGATCTTTAGTTGTGGCATGTGGGATCTAGTTCCCTGACCAGGGATCAAACCTGGGCCCCCTGCATTGGGAGTGCAGAATCTTAACCACTGACCACCAGGGAAGTCCCTATCTACTCTTTTTTAGATTTCCTTCCAATTTAGGTCACTAGAGATCATTGAGTAGAGTTCCCTGTGCTAAACAGCAGGTTCTCGTTAGTTCCCTATTTTATACATAGTGGTGTATATATGTCAATCCCAATCTCCCAATTCCTCCCCCCCCCTTGATCATTTAATACAGGGTTAAAAATTACACGTGTGATTTAACACCAAAAATATGACGGGGTGCTGGGTAGGATTTTTCTTGTCCAAACTGATGCTAAGATTCAATGCTTAGGGGAAGGGCATTCTAGAGAGAGCCACCACAAGTGGCTAATAACGCCTCCTTGGAGGGTTAACCACGAGGTGTCAGACCTGCTGCTTCCTCATCCATCAGCCCGACCCTCCTTGCCCAAGCTCTGCCATCCCAGCCTCCTGTTCCATCACTGGGAGAGGAATTGATTAAGTGGGTGAGGGGAGAAGTTAGTCATGAATCGTAGGCCACCTGGGGGAGAGGGGGCAGGGAGGGGGCAGGGCTTGTGTCGAGAAGCCTATCCCTCCCCTTCACAAAATCATCTGGGTCACCAGGACATTGAAAAGAATCCACTTAGCTCTCTCCCCAGCTGGCCACGAGCGCAATTACTGTCCAAGCAGAGCTGAGCATGATGAGGGGGTCCTGGAAGGGCTTGTCTTGGGACAGCTGGTGTACAGGGGTCTCATGAACATGAGGACTGGTGTCTCTTTCTCACAGAGAGATTCTGAAGGTGGAGAGGCTTGGCCAGCGGGTTTGAAGGAACAGTGGCCTGGGGAAGGGTAGCAGGGTTCTCAGTGGTTCCCAGGAGTCCCCATGAAGGAGAATAGTACAGGAAGGGGAGGAGACGTAGGGCTGCCCAGGGAGCCAAAGGAGGAGATACCCCACCGGAAGAGGGCATTTGGGGGTGAGCTAACTGCAGCAGCAGGAAGCGTGGCTGCCCTTCTCTGAGGAGGTGCTTCACCATGGAGAGGGCTGGGGTCACGCTGCATACCATCCCTTAGGAAGCATCCCTTTGCTTCAGATACTAACTATATGTCTAAATAGTTAAATTTAGTGTTTTTGTTTTTTTTTGTTTTTTTTTGCGGTACGCGGGCCTCTCACTGCTGTGGCCTCTCCCGTTGCTGAGCACAGGCTCCGGACGCGCAGGCTCAGCGGCCACGGCTCACGGGCCCGGCCGCTCCGCGGCACGTGGGATCTTCCCGGACCGGGGCACGAACCCGTGTCCCCTGCATCGGCAGGCGGACTCTCAACCACTGCGCCACCAGGGAAGCCCCTAAATAGTTAAATTTAAATAAAATCACAAATGAATTAGAATTAAGAACACCACCAACAAAAAAGGCAAGACTGCCGTTTCTATCCCCTTCCTGCCCCATCCTTGAGGAGCCTGAGAGGAAGGGGAGGAGGAGAGAAATTGGAGTTGAAATTGGATTGGACTGAATTATCATAACCAAAGGATCCAACAGTTCTGACATTAACCTGACCACCCTGTTTTATTTTTTAAAATTTTTATTTATGTATTATTTATTTTTGGCTGCGTTGGGTCTTTGTTGGTACGCGCGGGCTTTCTCTAGCTGCCGCGAGCGGGGGCTACTCTTCGTTGAGGTGCACGGGCTTCTCATTGCAGTGGCTTCTCTTGTTGTGGAGCACGGGCTCTAGGCACGCAGGCTTCCATAGTTGTGGCGCATGGGCTCAGTAGTTGTGGCGCACGGGCTTAGTTGCTCCTTGGCATGTGGGACCTTCCCGGACCAGGGCTCGAACCCGTGTCCTCTGCATTGGCAGGCAGGTTCTTAACCACTGTGCCACCAGGGAAGCCCTGACCACCCTCTTTTAAAATGCAACCTAGGCCCTCCTTCCTCTGCTGCACGTTTCATTTTCTGTAGCACATCATGTGCTATATATTTTACTTATTTATTGTGTTTTATTTACTGTGTTTCTCTTTCTCTCTCACCTCTACCTTCATCCCCAAAATGTAAACTCCTCAAGAGCAAGGATCTTTGTTTCTAACTGATGTTTCCCTAGCATCTAGAATTATACTGTCCATTTTGGTAGCCCCTCGTTACATGTGACTACTTAATTTAACTAAATTACAATGAAGTAAAATTTAAAACTCAGTGCTTCAGTCGTACTAGACACATGGGGGTGCTCCAGAGCCACCTGTGGCTAGTGGCCACCATATTGGTCAGGACAGATATAGGCTATTTCACCACCACCAAAATTTTATTGAACATTGCTGACCTACAACAATAGCTGGCATGTTGTAGAGCTCAATACGTATTTGTAGAACAAATGATTGAATGGCTGAGTTGTTTTAAGACAAGATAGGCCAGTGGTTAAGAGAAGAGTACCTAGAGGCAAATTGCTCTACTATTAGTAGTTGTGTAAACTTGAGTAAATTAAGTCAGTGCACCCATCATTAGGCAATTAGCTATTTATGAACATTTAAAAAGTGCTTTTAGGCAATTCCCTGGCGCTCCAGTGGTTAGGACTTTGTGCTTCCACTGCAGGGGACACAGGTTCAATCCCTGTGGGAACTAAGATCCCACCAGCCGTGTGGTGCAGCCAAAAAAAAAAAAATTGTGCTTTTAGAAAATTGATTATTCTTTGCAAACACAGACAGATATAACCACTGAAAAGATACACAAATAAAGGAATACATCCATTCTTTGGAAGGCCCAGTATATGTGAGGCAACGTGGCCTAGAGATTAGCACAGGCTCTGGAGTCAGAGGCCTGAGGGGGAAATCCCAGTATCTCTTCTTCCGCTGGGGTGAGAATAAAGAGAAAGATTCAGTTCTACCAACTGTTGCGTTAAGTACCACGCCGCCCATGCCTGTGCCTCTCAGCCCGCCATTTTTAGGCTCCATGTGGTCTCACCAATGAAGACTTCCACGGGCCGCATTCTAACCCTCTCTTTATCATAGGATCCTTTCCTCACTGTGTGTAAAATACTAAAGCATGGCATTCAACTAATCCCCAAATAAAAATCCATTATTCAAAGCATTATTCAACACCTCTCTTCCAAGCTTTGTGCTAAGCTCTGGAAATCTGGAGATGAAAAGCAAAGCCTCATCTCCCAAGTAGCTTCTACTGCAGGGAGGGAAGACAGTTTACTGAGAATTATAGAGGCATGTCAAAGGTGCTGGGGAGCAACAGAGAAAGGGCACATAACCCAGCCCAGGAAACCAGGAAGGGCATCTGCAGAAAGTGATAGCTGAGTTTTGAAGTATTAGTAGGAGTTATGAGTAGGAGTTTCAAAGGAGGGAACAAACCATACAATTGCAAGGAGAGGCAAGCAGGACGGAAACGTCTGGGAGCCTTGATGCTTCAGGCAGAGTAGGAGGTGAGAGGAACAGGAGCAGGGCTGCTCTGGAAGGGTCCCATGTGCCCAGCTAAGAGTGTTGAGTTTATTCAGAGGGTGGAAGAGAGAGCCATTGAGTAAAGTAGACATTCTTCATGTGAATGTGGATGTGTGGAGAGGTAGCACACAGAGGAGGTTGAAAGCATGCACTCTGGAATTGGACTGTCCTGTCCTCCCATTTGATGGCGGGCAACTTCTTTAAGCCTCAAATTCCTCATCTTAAAGAGGGGAGAATGGGGCTTCCCTAGTGGCACAGTGGTTAAGAACCTGCCTGCCAATGCAGGGGACACGGGTTCGAGCCCTGGTCCGGGAAGATCCCACATGCTGCAGAGCAACTAAGCCCGTGTGCCACAACTACTGTGTCTGCGCTCTAGAGCCGGCGAGCCACAACTACTGAGCTAGCGTGCCACAACTACTGAAGCCCACGCACCTAGAGCCCGTGCTCTGCCACAAGAGAAGCCACCACAATGAGAAACCCGCGCACCGCAACCAAGAGCAGCCCCTGCTCTCCGCAACTAGAGAAAGCCCGCGTGCAGCAACGAAGGCCCAACACAGCCTAAATAAATAAATAAAATTAAGAAAAACAAAACAAAACCGGGGAGAATGGTCCTACCTGTGTCATGGAATTTTGTGAAGATGAGATAATACATATAAAGCACTTAATACAGTGACTGACACATAGTAAGTGGTCCATAAATGCTAACTATTGTTATCAATCACTGGAATAATTGATAATTAGGTTTCTTGTTTGCCTCATTTTTACAGTAAATGAATTAATTTTATCACAATGATAGGAATTTAACATGTTGTTTTGTGTACCCTAATAAAAAATAGAAACGTTTGCTTATTCATTCAACAAATAGTGATTGACCATAAACGGTGTACCAGGCACTGTTCTAGGCTCTGGGGATAAAGCAGTGAACAAGGTTGACCAAGGTCCCTGCTTCCATATCCTAGGCCGGGAGGCTAATGTAAATAAGTAAAAAACAGGATTGACAAGATCTGTAAACTCTACGAGGCAGGGAGCTGGTCTGTTTATACCCTGATGTATCTCGAGTGCATGAGATAGCGCCCCCTGCAGGCATTCAATGAATGTGTTGAGTGAATGAAAAATCATTTCGGGTAGTGATGAGTGCTAGGGCCAGGTGACAGAGCCGGCAAGTTGGCTTCACTAGATGTGAAAGTGACTGACAAAGGGACTGGTGAGCTAAGTCAAGAAGATGTGAAGGAGCCAATTATGGAACAATCTTTGAGAAGAATATTCCAGGCACAAGAGTATTTCATGCCAAAGCTAACAGTCCTGAAGCAAGGCTCTACAGAGAACAGGAAGAGGGCCCAAGTTACTGGGGTGCAGTGAGCAAGGGGTACAGAGAGGTAGGGAAGGAGGTCAGAGTAGTAGGCTAGGGCTGGTCATTTACCACATTTATGCCTATTTCCTTGCCCTGCACAGACCCCACCTGGTAAGATTTTCTCTTCCTTTCTTCACAGTGTCTGTGGAATAGATTGCTTCTTATGTTGGCTGCTCTCACTCTTGTGTAATAGAAATACCTTTTGATCGGCACTTTATCTGCTCAGTGTTTCTGGCTGTGTTGGGTTTATTTTGTGATATTTGATGTAGTGATAAAGTGAAATCTTGCCCTCTGGGGGAAAAAATTCTAAGTGCAAAGGGGAGACTTCAAGATTTTAAATGGGTGAAAAAAATGGCCTAAATTAAGTTATTAAGGATCACTTTGCTGGTTGGGTAGAGAAGAAATTGTAGGAGAGTGAGAATGAGGGGAAGGGAACCAGGCAGGTGACGAGTGAAGCAGTCAAGGCCCAAGACAATGAGGGCCTGGACTTGGGGTCTAGATACTGGGAAGAGGTTTGATGGGACCCACAGCACAGGCTCTGATCACTCTAGTCTTCTGGTGGAAGTGTGCGCATGTGCGTGCACACACACAACACACACACACACACACACACACACACACACACACACACACACACACACGGTATACATGTTTTATGTAACCTGAGATTATTCTCCCCGCCAGAGGGCACCTGAACGTTACAAATGTCTCCAAGGGTCAGAGCACATTAACTCAGGCAGAGAAGCAGTTTCCCCGAGGGCATCAGTTGAGAGGGCCAGGAAAGCAAAGAGAAAACAATCTCAGCTGAAGCTACAGCCTTTGCTTATTGGAGCTTAAAACGTCTTCTGTTAAAAATTATATTTTCCACACACACAACACACACACACACACACACACACACACACACACACACACACACACACACACACACACACACGGTATACATGTTTTATGTAACCTGAGATTATTCTCCCCGCCAGAGGGCACCTGAACGTTACAAATGTCTCCAAGGGTCAGAGCTCATTAACTCAGGCAGAGAAGCAGTTTCCCCGAGGGCATCAGTTGAGAGGGCCAGGAAAGCAAAGAGAAAACAATCTCAGCTGAAGCTACAGCCTTTGCTTATTGGAGCTTAAAACGTCTTCTGTTAAAAATTATATTTTCTTGCGACAGCTTGTATCATAAGCCAGTAATTTGGGCTTTCATATATTACTGTTAGTTAGTTAAATGATACAGCCAGTCCTCCCAGTGGATGGATGGGAGAGAGGGAGTCTGACAGACAGGAGCTGGGAAGGGAAGGCTCGTTTGCAGAGGAGCCTTTGGCCAGGGTGCCAGGCCCGGCTGAGGCCCAAAACAGGGCGGCTCGAGAAGCCCGAGGGCAGCAGAGAGAAGGGCTCCTGGAGAGGATGAGTATGAGAAGGCATGGGGATGGGGTGACCGGGGAACTTTCAGACACTTCAGAACATGGCCCGAGGACAGTTTTGCCTGGAAACATCTCTGTCATCTCCAGAGATCACTTGCTAAGCGCTGTTTCACCATAATTCTCTGTCTTCTGCTGGGCAATACACGTTAGCATATGATCCTGGTCTTTGATAAACTTAAAAGTCCAAAGCAATTTTATATATAAATATACTGAGAATGAGTCATTTTACACAGAGAGGGAAAAGGCAAGCATCTAGACGTCTAATTTGAAGGGCACAAAACCACTTCCTTTTCCATCGCATCTTGCATAAACGCTGCCACAGCCTGTCTCAAAGCCCCCTCCCCCCTTACCTCGTCCTTGGCTTTGAGCACTGAAGACCTTGTGAAAAGACTCACGTCATCGGGGAGGCTCCTCCACCTGGGCCCCCCAGGAGCCTGTGCCTGTGTCACTTTGCACCGTTGCCTTCTGTGTCTTGTCACACCACCTGCTAACCTACCTGTGACCCCGCCCAGATCACCAGCCCCTTGAAGCAGGAATGAATTCTTACTCATTTTTGTATTCCAAGGGGACTAAAACCTTATTTTCACATAACAAGTACTACATGTTTATGCTGATCCCATATATCTCTATTTATTTTATATGGGTACACATATATATTCATCTATTTTAGGCTGTGTTTGACACTCTAGTTTGCCCTGGTTTATAAACTAGATTAGCTGGAAATATATGTATATACAGGGAGAAAGATAAAAATTTCCCACTGTGTTGTGACCATGAGAGGGGTGGGATAGGGAGGGTGGGAGGGAGGGAGACACAAGAGGGAAGAGATATGGGAACATATGTATATGTATAACTGATTCACTTTGTTGTAAAGGAGAAACTAACACACTATTGTAAAACAGTTATACTCCAATAAAGATGTTAAAAAAAAAAAAAATTTCCCACTGTGGAAGGTGTGGAGACAAAACTGCTCTTACTCTATCTCTGAAAAATACTAATACTAATACTAATACTAATACTCCATCTAACGCTCTGCCACACACAGCCATGCCCCACCCAGACCAGAAAACCTCGGGACAGGCTTCATCCCAGGTGAGCCGTCCAGCCTCATTCTCTACCTCTTTCTGTGCCTTTACCTGGTACATTGCCTTTGAAAGATGCCCGTAATAATTTAACACTTTTGCGAGGGGGGTCACAAGTATATTGAAATGGTTAGCTAAAACTGCTTGATAAGTGGGTTTATTCTGCAGGCTTATTTCACAAAGAACAAACCTCAGTGCCTCTGGCGACCTGGCTAGTTGGATTTTCAAATATCTCAAATTCTTGGACTCCTTGTTACATGATGTCATCATCTGCTGTGACACACAATTACCCTGCATCGGATCAGCCTGATGTTATTCAGAAATTTGAGAGACACAGAGAACAGACTTGTGGTTTTCAAGGGGGAGGGATGGATTGGGAGTTTCGGATTAGTAGATGCAAACTGTATACAGGATAGATAAACAACAAGATCCTACTGTATAGCACAGGAAACTATATTCAATATCCTGTGATAAACCATAATGGAAAAGAATATGAAAAAGAATGTATATAAACCTATAACTGAATCACTTTGCTGTACAGCAGAAATTAACACAACGTTGTAAATCAACTATACTTCAATAAAATAAATTTTTTAAAAAAGAAAATTAAGTGAGATAACAGATATAAATTGTTTAGTGCTCAATATGGCAGTTAATGTTGTTATTATCGTTAACGACTACACTGCAGATATATATGGCACCTCCCAATTTTGTTGGAAAAGTTTTACTTTTTTGTACTCTTTTACATAGAAGCATTGAAAATTGATTTAAAGTTGATTTTAGGGAAAAAGGATTTTTTTGCACATCAAATAAAGTATACTGATTCCATGAAATGGAAATATTACATCATAAATCCTGGATATTCAACAATGTCTACCTATATATAAAATAGGTAAACAACAAAGTCCTACTTTATAGCACAGGGAACTATATTCAATATCTTGTAATAAACCATAACGGAAAAAAAAAAAACAATGTCTACCAACCCTGAAAATAAAATAGAAAATTTTATAGCTAAAAATAAATATATTGGTAGCAATGTAAACTAGTATATAATAGACAACAAAGCAACATATTTATTGGAAAATGAAGTCACGTATACAGGCGATGCCAGTGATTGAAAAGCAATTCATAATATAGATTAAATCTGATGGCATATGAAGCATATGCAGACAGAGCAAGTCTAATGTAAAGTAGAATAAGACAAGCAGCAAACATTTTGATGGATGCATGAGCAAGTAGTCACAGTACCTGTAAAACTCATCTGGGCTGTGACATTTGTGTTCCACTCTCCTGGCACTGGGGAGAAGTGGCCTCTCTGTTTGTCCACAAGCATGAACAGATTGGCAGCAAATGTCAGATTAGCAGGATATTTCTAACTTTTCCTGTATCTTTCTCGGTGTGTTATTCATTTAGATATTTCCCAGATGTATTATTTACTCAGATGTAGGGTGTTTCATAGAATTCGCAGAGGAATTTTTGTTTAAAACTTTTTTTTTTGGCTGTGCTTTGCGGCTTGTGGGATCTTATTTCCCCTACCAGGGATCGAACCCGGGCCCCCTGCAGTGGAAGTGCGGAGTCCACTGGACCACTGGACCACCAGGGAAGTCCCTAGCATAGTAATTAAATAATGTAGGAAATGAATCTGGGGTAGATTAGATAGTATGGGAAGGAAGTTCGTGAAGATGAAGTGAAATTGCTTGTACCATTAAGCTAAACTGCTATTTTAATATCTTTGTTGCTCTTTTGTAACATTGTATAACTTAGCCTGTTTTCAATATTTCTATATAATTATTAATACTATGCGTAACAGTTTTACAGTTTAGTGAACCACCAGTTATTGAATCCCACTTCTAACCCATTAGCTAACAAATTTCAAATGATCATTTATTCATGGAGTGCTTTGGAATTAGAGTAGTATATATCATTTGAGTGGAGTGTGTGTGTGTGTGTGTGTGTGTGTGTGTGTGTGTGTGTTACATGGCAATAAATATAACTATCACACTGGACTAGGTGGCTATCAGCACAGGCTTCAACCACTGTATTCTGGCAGCTGGCCTAACCCTTTCCCTTTGTACCTGGTGACACCCGAGAGCACGTCTAATTCTCAGAGCTGGTCCTTCCTGTCTGCCCATCCTGCTGCAGAGAGCCAAGAATGCCTATCTATGTGTCAGGATATGACCCCTCCTAAACTCTCAGGCTCGCCTCACCCAAGGATGTACTATAATCAGAACATTTGAAAAACTCTTCTCAATATCGAATGCTATGTGCACATATTGCTTTATAACACAATTGATGCAATATCAATATTCCTTTTACTTAGATTTCCGCCTTTGGATCATAGATTTCAGAGGTCTGCCGCACCATGAATTGACTGGAATCAATATTCTCCTGATTTAAAAAAATTCTTTCATTTCATTTTCTTTAGCACCTGCATGTAGAATTACATTACAGTTCTTAAAAACAACAGCAATATATTCTCCCTGGACTATCTGATAAGGGTTGACTGATGAAAGTTCACTGTTAGGTCCAGAAGTAGTAATTGCTGAAAAAAGTTGGCTTTGGTGCTCTCCAGGTGTGCCCCATTTGAAATCATACGACATTCTTATAAAGGACAGTGTTTACTAGGCTTCTCCATAATTTAGCATCAACCAAAATTGTTTTCTGCAGGAGCTTTGGAGTTGGCGAACACATCTATGTGCTGGGAGGGTGCAAAATTTTATATAAATCGAAATATGAACTTCTTAAAAGACCATCAAGATGGTTGGAAATGGAAAAAGAGAACCGTGGCCGCTGAGCCTGCGCGTCCGGAGCCTGTGCGTCCGGAGCCTGTGCTCTGCAACGGGAGAGGCCACAGCAGTGAGAGGCCCGCGTACCGCAAAAAAAAAAAAAAAAAAAAAAAGTTTGCCAAGATGTGGTGGTAGCCCTCCTTCTCCACTTCCACCTCCTTCTTCTTCCTTCTCTTCTTCCCTCTTCCTATTACTCCTTGTTCCTCTTCTTTTTAAATATTGTTTTCATTATGAAACATAGCATGTGACCAGGAGAGTCCATGAAGCTGAAATTATGGTTTAGTTAATGACTATAAACACAAATCCATGCAGTCATCACCAGCTCAAGAAAAAGAACATTACCCGCTCTACTGTGTGTCCCACCCCACCTATAACCCCAATTCTTTTCCTTTTTCTTTAGAATTTTACCACTATGTGTGCATATCTAAACAGTATTATTTGATCTTACCTGTTTTTGACTTTTATGTAAGTGTAATCATACTATAGGAATTTTAGTGGCTTGCTTTTTTTCATTTACTGTAATGATTTATGTTACTGTGTATAATTGCAGTTTACTTATTCTCATTGCCATATAATACTCTATTGTGTATGCCACATTTTATTTATTCATTCTACTGTTGGTGGACTTTTGGGTTGTTTCCAGTTTTGGCTATTAAGAACAATGCTGCTAAGAACATTAAAAAAAAAGAAAAAGATGTGATGGTAGCAAGTCTCCAAAGATGGTCCCAATGAGCCACTCCTCCTGGAATTTGGTTTTTTTTAAAGATTTATTTATCATTTATTTATTTATGGCCGCGTTGAGTCTTAGTTGCGGCATGTGCAATCTTCATTGAGGCGCGTGGGATCTTCGTTGCGGTGTGCGGGCTTCTCTCTAGTTGTGGTGTGCGGTTTTTCTCTTCTCTATTTGTGGCACGCGGGGTCCAGAGCGCGTGGGCTCTGTAGCTTGCAGCACGTGGGCTCTAGGTGAGGTGCACGAGCTCAGTACTTGTGGCCCCACGGCATGTGGGATCTTAGTTCACTGACCAGAGATCGAACCCAAGTCCCCTGCATTGTAAGGTGGATTCTTTACCACTGGACCACCAGGGGAGTCCCTACTCCTGGAATCTGAAGGGAAATGTAGCTCCCTCCCTTAGAATCTGGGCTGGCCCTGTGACTCATTTTTTTACCAATAGAATGTCATAGAAGTGATGTTATGTGACTTCCAATGCTAGGTCATAAAAAGCTGTGCAGCTTTAGCCTGCGTCTGTGGAACCCTCACGGCAAGGCAAGCCAGCTTCCGTGTAAGAAATTCAAATACCCTAAGGTGCCATGCTGTGAGGAAGCCCAAGCTAGCCATGTAGAGAGGTGTAGGGAAGGAAAAGGATCCCTTTTCCATTTACCCATTGTAGGTTCGTTGGCTGGGTCTCTGTAAATTAGACCGACAAAAGAGAGGTTAACAAGAGAAAAACAAATAGAAGTTTATTAACACATGCATCATGCATACACATGGGAGCACTCAGAGATGAGTAACTCAAACGAGTGGTTGTAACTCAGGGTTATAGAGCATCTTAACAAAGAAGCAGTACATTTTTAGAGACGGATGAAACCAAAGCGAAAGACTTTGAGTTTCTAGGGCAGCAGATTGTGAGAAGGCAAATATATGGGGGAACTAACAGAAGTTAGAGGTTAGTGAGTAAAGTTGGTTATGTGGATTCCTTTAGTGTCATCTCTGGGCTGACAAGCGTCTAGAGTTGTTTTCGGTGATTAATTTTTGTTCTTCCTGGTAGAGGAGGGTGGGGACATCTCTACAAATTTATGTCCTGCTTTTGGGCAAACAGAGGGAAGGCAGAGAGGATTTTTTGTGTTTGCTTCTTCTAAAATGCTTACAGCTCAAAATAATCTTTATACCAAAGGGGCATATTTGGGGCTGGCATATTCTGCTATCTCTCAGAGGCCACGTGGAAAGGGAGAGAGAGAGAGAGAGAGAGAGTTGCCCAGCCAGCCCGTTTCTTCCAGTCATTCCAGCTAAGCCATCAAATATGTGAATGAAAAACCCATGTTGGACATCCAGTCCAGACTAGCTGCCATCTGACTGCAACCACATGAGAGACCCCAAGCAGGAACCACCCAGCTGAGCCCAGTCAACCCGAGACCCATGAGAGATAATAAATTGTTGTTTTAAGCCATTTAATTAAGTTTTGGGGTGGTCTGTTATGTAGCAATCGATAACTGGGATATAGAATGATTTTGTTTTTTTTTTCATTTTCATGGCAGGCTTATCGAGTCAGTTAGTGTAGAATTTCATGAGACATTTAGGACAAAGTCACTGATGTATGTCAGGACCTATTTCAGTTGATTTGCTGCCCCTTGCCCAAGGCACATTGCTCTAGAAAGTGCACTTCAAGGAGGCACTGGGAAGAAAATGACTGGTGAATCAACGCCAGAAGAGAAGGAGGACGAAAAACATTTTCTTTTAGGCTACGTTTTTGTCACTTTCATAAATGATTGCTCTGGACAATTGCACAAGTTACGTTTTTCAAAGGACAGATCTATTCTTATTTTTCTCAGAAGGAATCGAAGTTCTCTTGTGGTTTAATTTGTGGCCAGTTAGAACTACTCTATTAATTATCCGTGTTGTGGTAATCATTTCATGATGTATGCTGCACACCTTAAACTTACACAGCGCTGGTTGTCAATTATATCTGAACAAAACTGGAGGAAAAACAAACATCCCCCCACGCCCAAATAGAGTGCATTTCTTGTAGGCAGAAAAAAAAAAGAAAAGAAAAAAAAAAAGGAAAGCATTCCTGAGTGTACTGTGTTTAGCATTGTCACAAAAGTTCTGCCAGGGCTAGTGGATCTTAGCGAGATCTGTTCAACGTAAAGCTGTGTTTTCAGCATCACAAAAAATTCCCCACCAGGGCTTCTCTGGTGATGCAGTGGTTAAGAATCCACCTGCCAAGGCAGGGGACACGGGTTTGAGCCCTGGTCCGGTAAGATCCCACATGCCGTGGAGCAACTAAGCCCGTGCGCCACAACTACTGAGCCTGCGCTGTAGAGCCTGAGAGCCACAGTTACTGAAGCCCGTGCTCTGCAACAAGAGAAGCCACCTCAACGAGAAGCCCCAGCACGGCAATGCCTGCTCACCTTAACTAGAGAAAGCCCGCGCGCAGCAATGAAGACCCAACGCAGCCAAAAATAAATTAATTAAATAAATAAATTTATTTAAAAAAAATTCTCCACCAATCTTGATTCTTTTTTGAAGTGGCAGGGAAAATGTTGATGCTAATATTCAGCCGACAGTATGGAATTCTAAGCTAGAGGCTGCCATGTGACCTACTAGCCAACATTTTTCACCCGGGTGTGTACGCTCATGCCCTTCCAGATCTGAGAATCCCTCATCTCTTCTGGGCCACTGTTCACTGCCTTCATACGGGGCAGGAGAAAGCCAGGTCTTTCTCTTGCATTTTTTTTTTTTTTTAAATCTCTAAGGTCATTTTAGATCAATGAAACATATATGTCTCATGTTTTGACTCTCCGTCAACAACAGAGACTGAAAAGAAATACTAATTTATCAGACAGCATGTCCGATGTTAATCTTGTTTTTTAACCTCCTTGGTGGCCATGGATCATTTTGAGAATATGATTAACGCTGTGGATCCCCTCCCCCTAACGCCGCACAGTAGGGTCTGCTCTGCGCCTCATCGTACTGGCCCCATCAGCAGTATTTTGCACAGTTGATCGCTCCCTCCACTCGCAGCTCTCGGGTCAGGGACCCGTCCCCAGCGCCACCCCCTTGCTGACCTCAGTTGACTCCACCTCTGGGATGGGGCCAGAATCGCCGAGCGGGGGGAGGAGTCGCCTGGAGACAGCGGGCTCGGCCGCGGGCGAACCCGGAACACAGTTAGCAGCCCCTGTTGTCCGCCGGCACACGAAGCGGGAGGAGCGCGTCGGGCTGGGGAACGGAAGCGGGAGCGGGGGGGCGTGTTTGTCAGAGGACCCGTCGTCGCGCCTGTGTGCCCCGTTCTGTTTGTTTCTCCGCGATGTTTCCGAGGGTCTCGGCTCTCCTCCCTCTTCGCCCCCTTTCCCGCCTCCCTTTGTGCTCCGGAGGCCCAGAGGTATCGGCGGCCGCCGTCGTGCTACTCGCTTCTCCGCGTGGAACTGTCAGGTACCGCGTTGCAGCGCTGTTGGCCCGGCAGGTTTTCAGGCAACCCTTGTCCCCGCTCCTGCACATTCAGTTCTCTTTCTCCGCCTTCCTGGAGTCCGTGCTATGATCCGCGGGATCTTAGAAGCCGTCGCTTTAAATCTGAACAAAGGGAAATCCCAGAAAGATAAAATGACTTGCCCAAGGTCATGGTGACAGGCCTGGTCCGCTGCCCTGTGCTCTTTCTACTACATACCGTGCCTCATCTCTCTTGCCACTTCTCCCTTCATTTTATCCAGGTTCCAGAAAGCGAAGTTGTTTTGTTTTTTTAATTTTTTTTAATTGTTTGCCTCCCAAGACTGTGATGGTTTCATTTTTACCTTCATGATTGAAAACGCTTACCGTGTGCCAGCTCTGGAGTTAAGCCCCGAGTAACACAGCCCTGCCATCGCCGAGCGTAGAGTTCCACCACACAGGCAATTCAAGTATAGTGGAGTAGTCGCTGAGATAGTGTAGGTAGCGCAGAGTGCCACAGAATTCATTGAACTGGTCATTGCTGGGTGAGCCAATCGAGACGCCTGACTATTGCAGGAGAGGTTCAGAGTATCCTTTCTGGAAAAGAAGGCTGATGAAATCTAAAGGGGGCCCAAGGGTTGGAGTTAGGCAGGCAAGAAAAAGATTTGCAGCATACTTGGTGTTGGTATTTATTCTCTGAGAACTCTCGTGATTATGAAAACTTAATTCTCCTGCATATATATTCCATGCAGATCAGTTGGGGGCCCTTTTGGTTAAGTACAGCCCTGAAGCAGGTTAGGAGCAGTGGGGATGGGGAGAAGTAGCTGGATGGAAAAGAATTCACAGGTGAAATTGCTAGGATGTGATATATGATGAGGTAAGGGTAGGGCAGTCAGAGCAAAGATTTCAGCTGGCTGCTTGGGAGGATTAGGGTACTACTAATGTTAACAGAAGAATGAGGAGCAGCTTTGAGAAGGCTTTTAAAATATGTCATAGTTTTTAGAATACAAAAATAGCTATTTATGGTAAGAGGCCCCTTCAGTACAGAAGAGTGAAAAATGGAAAGTCAGTCTGAGAGGCAAGCTCTTGAATGTGGTTTTGGATGTGCTGCATTTGAAGTGCTGATGAGATGCTGTCAGTGGAAACAAGCCCAGGTGGGAGGTTAGGGCTAGAGTTTTATTATTTTAGTGTTATGGAGTTACTTCCTTATACCTGATTTTCCTGCTATAAATACAGGTTACTTTCTGTAGTACTAGAGTAGTCTTGGAAGGGAACATTGAAGTACGGGTTATATGTGAGATTCTTTCTCCTGATTGCCACCTTTCTGTTATACCTTTAGTATTAATTTAACTTTCACGTGTAAAATAGTAGAGCATTTTCCTAAATTCAGTGGTACCACATATTGAATAATATAATGTGTCCATGTACTGATTTTTTTAAAATACATTTATTTATTTATTTATGGCTGCGTTATTTATGGCTTTGTTGCTACACGCAGGCTTTCTCTGGTTGCGGCGAGCGTGGGCTACTCTTCGTTGCGGTGCACAGACTTCTCATTGCCATGGCTTCTCTTGTTGTGGAGCACAGGCTCTAGGCGCGTGGGCTTCAGTAGTTGTGGCTCACAGGCTCAGTAGTTGTGGCACACAGGCTCTAGAGCGCAGGCTCAGTAGTTGTGGTGCAGGAGCTTAGTTGCTCTGCGGCATGTGGGATCTTCCAGGACCAGGGCTCAAACCTGTGTCCCCTGCATTGGTAGGAGGATTGTTAACCACTGCGCCACCAGGGAAGTCCCCTGTGTACTGATTATAAGGATACTGGTTAAGCAGTTGGTTTTCATTCTGATTTTTAAGTGTCTGATGTGTTAGCCTCTGACATTTTTATGAGCAGATCAAATAGTTTGTTTCAGCGTTTTTGGAAATAGCCATTTCTCTTTTCGTTAAAAGGTCCCTCATCTGGCACTACCACTTACTAGCTTTGAGAACTTGAGGTACTATTCAACCCAGAGTCTGATGCAGGTTCTTGAGATCAGTTGCACCGGAATCACCTGAGGTCTTGATTAAATTCAGATCCTTGGGCCTGATTCCAAACTTACCAACTGAGAATCTCAGGAATCCATGTTTTAAATAAGCTCCCTAGGTGATTCATATAACCTCTAAAGGTTAAGAACCACTAATTTAACCTTTTTGAGCAGCAGTTTCTTCTATAATACGGGAATAAGAAAACGTGTTCTGTAAGAGTATAAGGATTAAATGGCATGTGTAACGTAGCTACTCAGATGGGCAGCATCAGCATTACTTGGGGACTTGTTAGAAATGCAGACTCTGCGTTCCTCCCCAAAGCTACTGAATCAGAATTCCTCGGTGGAACCAAAGAATCTGTGTTTCAGCAAGTCCTCTAGGTAGTTATTATGCATATTAAAGTTTGAGAAGCAGTGCTCTAGCCTGTTAGCTTCATGAAATAGGCACCATGAAATTTTTATTACTAAGGCATCATCAATGCCTAGTATAGTGCCCAGCACAGAGGAGATGTTCATTATATTTAATAAATGACTTTTTGTACTTTACACCCTCTTACTGAAACTAACACATTCATTAGTTTTTAAAGTTCTTCAACATTAACTATCAAAAGGTTCTTAATGCCGCAAAATAAAGTTAGATATTTGGGTTCCTTAGAACTGGGAAATCTTTTTTTTGCATGAGTTTGAAATAGATGTGATTGTTTGTGTTGTTCTTTTTCACAAATAAATCTAAAGAAGAAAGCAGAATGACAACTCTAGCCACTGAATATTCTTTTTTTCTGTTCCAGTTTAGCTTAGTTTACAGATAGTGATCAGTTAAATGACATGGAGCTCAATGAGAAAGTTGAATAGATTAGAATCACACCCAGGAATTTGTTTGAAGAAAGTAACCTTTTTTTCACTGATAGAAATTTCTTTATTTTCATATTGTTTAATTGTGACTTTTTATAGAGATCTTATATCATGTTAAGAGCAAGGACTTGGCAGTCTGTCAGTTTGGGGTTTGAGAATAATACTTGAAATTTATTAACCATGTCAGTGTTTCGCAACTTTTTTAATGTCATGGAACATAGACAATGATATTTGTACCACACCTTGAGATAAATGGAAGGCCCTGCTCCTCGCCCAGCCACTTCAAGGCCCAGGTGGTATCTCAGCGCACCTGTAACATTTGTGCTCACCAGCGGGTCTCACGCCTTAAGTTAGCTCTGAGCTACATGACCTTGGCTAAGTTACTCCTCTGGTTTCCAGTTTCCTTATCTGCAAAATGGGGATAATACCTACCTTTTGGAGTTGATGTGGGTATGAGAAAATGTACATAAAATGTTGCACAAGACTAGGCACATAGTATATGTTCAATAAATGTTAAATTGCTGTCCTTAGAGTTGCTGATAACAGTAATAAGCAAAAGGGAAGGGTTTAATTGAAAAAATTTTAAACACATAGAAGCAGCGTTTTGAGCCCTGTATTATTTTGCAGTGTTCTTTTGTTTTCTTTTTTTTCTTTAATCTTTTCAGGACAAAAAATAATATCCAAAGATATTTTGGCACTAACAGCGTGGTCTATAGCAAGAAAGATGAGCAGTCTGTTCCAACCCGTGAGATTTCCAAGGAGACAGAGAGCCAACACAGTGTAAAGGAGAATACGAAAAAAGACTTGGTAAATATTCTTAAGGGAATGAAAGTTGAATTAAGCAAAGTAAATGTACAAACAACAAAGCCACCCAACAGAAGACAACTTAAAAGTATGGAGCCTTCAACTGTCAGACTTCAGAATGCTCCAGAAGATGCCCCACAAAAGAGGTAAATTGAATTGCAATTTGAATGTTTTTCTTTGAAAGTAATTTTTGAAACTCCAGTCTTTTTCTTTTAGAAAAAAATTTTTTTTAATTAGAGTACATTGGAGATACAGAGTTAATGAAGACTAAATATTAGTTTGTAAACACGGAGACTAATAATTAAATGAGAAATGCTGTTATTGTTCTATATTTAAATAAGTGGATATCTGTATGGAGTCTAGAGAGAGGGAAAGAGTAGTGATCTAATTGAGGATTCCACATCTCTTACATATTCATCACCTACTAACTGCATTTAATTGCTTCTTTAAGCTGTTAATTAACAAATTATTTACATCCTGATTTGAGGGTTGCTTTGTGTCTCTGAAGGACTTCTTTGAAACTGCATTAAAAAAATTCCACCTAGGATAGAATTTTGACATGTTAATTACAGCTGTTTTATATTACTTCCTTTGACCAGTAATTATCAGGGCTCTCAGCTTACGTGGTTTCCTCAAAGTATTGTAATTACTTGTGCTTGTCAAAAGAGTATAATATTTTACTGATTCTAAGTGCAATCAGTGATATTTTAGCATTGTGTTGTAGTTTAAATGGCAGTATTTTGTTTTAGTGATATATAAATAATGATTACACCAGTGACATGGCCAGTTCAAGTAATAAGAAATGTGGCTTTAAGATCCCCATCTCTGACTTCTCTTAGCAGAATAAACAGATAGTATAGGTTTCTATTCCCAGAATGACTTAACATTTTAACAGAACTGCTTGGTTTCTACATTGTATCATATTGTATCTAAACTACCACTGGAAAGCATAATTGGGTGGTAGAGAGTAAGCTAATTCAAACAGGAAGTGCCCATGTTAAGTACCTTCTCCTCCTCCTTTTTAGAAAGAATATAAAACAAATAAAAAATATATACATACGTAATTAGGTAATACTCCGACACACATTTATAATTACTTATGAAGAGTGAGGTTTTTTTCCCAGCTTCCAGACCTGTTTATGATTTATTTTGCTTTTTATTATAATTATACAATTTAATTAACTATTAATGAAATGGTTAAAATGAGTTGATTGACTCAGTAAAGGTAATTTTAAAAGTTGCTTTCCAATTAGGCATGAATGAGACAAGCATAAAAGTCCAGGAAAATTCTGCACTCAGACTGCTTTGTAAGCGTTTTAAGTTCTTGCTCCATGTTTCCACTTTAAAGAAACCAAAATTGGCAATATTGGAGGATGTACTATGGGTGTAGTATACATATAAGAGATGTATCGATACCTTGGAACTTCTATCAGTGGTCCCCTGTTCAAAGAAGAGGCTTTGATCCTATATCAAAAGATTGGTGAATGAGATACATTTATTTTGAGTATTTAAAAATGTATCTTTTAATGATTCCCACCCCCTCCAGTCTGCTTTTTTTTTTTTTTTTTTTAGGAATCCCAGATGCAGAGAATTTGTTTAGTCATCGTCTTTGATTCATGATGTACTGTCATCATTGCCCCCCCCCGCAGCCCCGCGCATGGCCCGCTTTTAGCTCGTTTATTTGTATTATATGTCGAACACCCTCCCCCATGTTGATACAGTTACCATGGATGCATAACAATTGCCCCCAAATTCAGCAGCATAAAACAGCCTTTTTTCATGCTCACGGATTCTGTGGGTCAGCAGTTTGGACGGAGTACAGTAGAGAAGGCTACCTCTGCTCCGTGATGTCTGGGGCCTCAGCTGGAAGACTTGGAAGTTTGTGAGCTGGAATCATCTGTGGGTTTGCTCACTCGGGTCTGACAGTTGATGCTGGCTGTTAGCTGACACCTTAGCCAGGACTGTTACAGAGCCACCTATATGTGGCCTGGGCTTCCGCACTGCATGGTGGCTGGGTTCCAAGGGTGAGTGTCCCAAGAGAAAACGAGCCCCTAGGAATTTGTATCGTTTTATGACCTAGCCTTGGAGTCAGACTGGACACCGCCACTCTCATTCCTGTTCCATATTGATTTTTAAAGGGTTCTTGCTTTTTAATCACAGCAACTGCTGGAGAACCATCTTCACAAAGATATGGTGGCATTGAAAGGAATGCAGTAGTCTAATGTTAAAACTGTGAACTACCTTGAGTTAGTAGTTCACACAGTCACTGACAGACGTGGCTGCTATTTCCCTATGGTACTCCAGGGTGCCTTAGGGCACAGTTTGGGAACCAGGGTCCTGGTCTCCATTGAGCTCCCCGTGAGAGGCCCTGGGACCACACCTTTAAGTTTCCTAGAATTCTTGTTGTCTGAAGGGCACTCTAAGGCACCTTCTTAAATCTTTCTAAGATCTTAACAGAGGGTTTTACAGTCACGCCCATGGCTTTATCTTTAGACCGTTTTCCGAATGCTGCCCTGGATTTGATTACTGTACAGAAGCCATTTCTAAATTTTAGCATCATTTGCTACCTGGAGGGGCTAAGAATGAGAAATGTTTTATTTTTGATCCCAGCAGGTCTTGGCTGCTTTATGTGGGACAGTTCTTTCTTCTCTCTCCTCTCACATTTTACCATCCGCCACTAAGAATGCAGGAGGCACCTTCAGTATTCTGTCTGGAAGGCTCCTTGCTAGGTCGTCCAATTCATTGAGCATCTCTCTCATTTGCCATATTACTTCAAGCAATAATGTCGCTAAGCAAAGGCCCCCTTTCCTCTAGCTTCCGGTAACGTTGATTTTCCTATAGTTACCACGCGGCCGCCAGGCTCTGACAGTCTCTTTGAGGCCCTAAGCTTTCTCTAACACTTGCCTCAGGATCTCTCCGGTTTCCCCCCTCTGCCAGTACCCACAACTCTCCCATACATTTTAGGTTTTTTTGGTTTTGTTTTATTACAGCAGCACCCAGGCTCCAGGCTCCATAATCTGTTGCAGTTATCTATCGCTGCATAACAAACCATCCCAAGGCTTAGTGGCAGCATCTCTCTGCAGTTTGGGCAAAGAGCTGCGGATAGTTGTGTCTGCTCCACTCAGCGCCAGCAAGGGCAGCTTCCAAGCTGGCATCTGGATTTCTCTGAAAGCTTGCCCACGTACGGTACATTCCAGTGCTTGACGCTGGCTATTGACTGAGACCATATTTGGGGCTCTTGGCCAGAGCACTTACCCAGGGCTTCTCCAAGTGGCCTGGGCTTCTTCCCAACCTGAGAGCTGGGGTCCATGGACACACGTCTCAAGACAGATCCCAACAAAAGTCGTGTCACATTATGTGGCCTAGCCTCACAAGTCACAGGGCATCATTTCTCGCTCATTCTGTTCATTGAGGCAGTCACAAAGTCTCCCCTGGTTTCAGGGGGAGGGGAACCTGCCTCTCTAGATGGGCTTGTAGCAAGGTTTTGGAAGAGCTTGTGGGACCAGAAACACTGCTGTCTCTGTTTTATGAAACTATCTGCCACAGCCTTTAACCTGATTACTGTAGTTGTCAGCTGTATCGAAGGCAACATTATGATAAAATTGACCCCGTGAATAACTGATTGCATCTGGATTGGGCGAACTATAGGTATCGTATGGTTCAGCGTACTTAGGGCTTCCTTGAGTGCAGTTACTCTTGTAACTGCATGTCCCTTGTAGGGACCACAGATACTTCTGCCTGTGGCCTTGTTACGAGATACTGGTTCCTGTGGGGCACTAAGCTCCTGCACCTGCGCGATGGGGGTCTCCTATCCTAACTCCTGCATGGCTGTGTGACGTGTCACCCACGAGTGCTGCAGGGACTCCCCGAGAGGGACACCTGAGGCTGCCCTGCCAGCCTGCTGTGGTTCTGCCCTTTACCTTTCTGAGTAGTCCGGGCCAGGCATGTCATTGGTAGTCTTGTGAGCCTGCATGTATTGTGAAACCTTACAAGACCCCCGGTGGGTGCAGTGATAACCATAGTTTCTAGCTCCTCCTTTAAGTAACATTCTCCTAACCAAGCAACTACCTGCTCTGATTTCAGCTACCTGTTCATTAAGGTCCCCTTTCCTCCAGCTTCCAGTAACATTGATTTTCCTACGGCCCTCACTCTCAGCTTCCCTGAGCGTTTCCAGGCTCTGCCAGCCTCTTGGAGGCCCAGCTTCAGGGATGTGGGGACTTTGATTTGCATGTTAGACATCATTTCCTAAGATAGAAGCCAGGTTTAGTAAAACCGTAATTTGGATCCCACTCATTGAGATGGCAATTTTCAGCGATGTAAAAAATGTAAATAACTTTTTATATCTGGCATATTTTTCTCCTAACTAACCCTAATTTACTGAAGAACAGCTTTTTTTTTAGCTTATGGAAAATTTAAAACATAAAGTAAACAAAATCGTATGATGAAGTTTTGATAATTATCAAATCTTGCCATTCTTGTCATCTATACCTTCACCCACTTTCCATCTCCCACGTGATGATTTTATGTTTTTTTTTTTCCAGGTAAAATTTACATACATTAAAGTGTACAATTCTTAGCTGTAGGATTTTGGCAAATTGATGTACCCATGTAACCCACACACTTTCCAAGATGCAGAGCATTTCCCATCTTCACCTTCCCCATCAGTAACCTTTTGTCCTGAGGCAGCCACTGTTCTGAATTTTTTCACCTTAATTTGGCCTCTTCTAGAACTTGGTATAAGTGGAATCATACCATATATACTTTTTTAAATCCAGCTTGTTTCATTCAGTTTCATACATGTTGTGGAGTGAGCAGAGTTCTGTTCCATTGCATGGATATATCACTGTTTATCTGTTCTGATGATAGACCTTTGGGTTGTTTCCATTTGAGGATATTACAATTAAAGCTTGTATAAACAGGTTTAACCACTTTTATATTTGCTTGCAATCTGTATTGTTTTTGAAATAAAATGGCATCTAACTTAAAAATCCACTAATTTATCACTTTCGAGGCTGATCCCTCATTCCTCCACCTTAATCTATTGCTCTGAGTTAGTATTGTGCTTCATTAGGGATCCATTAACTTTAACTTGCAATATTGTAACATTTATATAACACTGATACCTTTTATATATATATATATATATATTTATATATATATATATATCC
>NC_041226.1:16068969-16084146 GCF_002837175.3 Physeter macrocephalus | reverse complement strand
GCCTCTCCCGTTGCGGAGCACAGGCTCCGGACGCGCAGGCTCAGCGGCCACGGCTCACGGGCCCAGCCGCTCCGCGGCATGTGGGATCCTCCCGGACCGGGGCGCGAACCCGTGTCCCCTGTATCGGCAGGCGGACTCTCAACCACTGCGCCACCAGGGAAACCCCGATACCTAATATTTAAGAATTCTTTAAAAAAAAAAAAAAATTTAGTGAAGTATAGTTGATTTACAATGCTGTGTTAAGAATTCTTGATTTTGTCAGAAATTGAATTGAATGATACTTTTTGAAGGACAAAAAGTTTTCTCCCAAGAAATCATTTTACTTTCCACTGAAGTAATGCCTCTTTTCTCTGATTTGTCTTCCATGTTCTCTTTCAGAAGTGAGTCCCTGAACCCGGAGTTGGTGGCAGCTGCCTCCGCGGTTGCAGACTCTCTCCCTTTTGACAAGCAGATGACCAAGTCGGATCTGCTCAAGCAGCTCCAGCAGCACGAGGAAGTCTCGAGGGCACAGAAGGATGGAGAGAGACCTAAAATTAGGTTGGTGAATCAAATAGCTATGTCAGTGATGCTGATATGTCAAAATAGGCTGGCTTCATGTGAGTGCTGAGTTATATTACATAATATATTCATTTATATATAAAATATGCCTCATAAGTATTAGCAGTTTAATTTCTTTTAAAACTCGTGTGTTAAGATTTCAGTTTTAAAAGACCAATTGAATGATTAAACTTCTTTTGAGAAGTTATATAATTTCTTGTCCCTGAAAAAGAAGTGGTAAATTCAGTAATGTTATTTAAAATAAAGAAATAAATAATAGAATAAGACAATTTCTCTGAGAAGTTTTTTTTTAGTTAAATAATATGCTGGTTTTATGCACAACATGATCACACATTTTATTTGTGTTTGAACAAATGCAAGGCAATAAATAAATATGGCTAAATCTCAACTTTAATATAGGTTTTTAATCTAGGTGCTAGGTATACAGATATTGATATCCACTTGTCTGGATGTTTGACAGTTTTCCATGAGGGACACTTTTAATTATGTTTTAAATGAACATTTCTGAAGAATATCTTTAAAAGAGAGAAAGCCACATCAATCTTAGTTGTCTGTGGTGTTAATAGGCAACATATAATTTTTTATTTAAACATGACTTTTTGTTCAGTATTAGTGCATAGAAGTGAAGTAAGAATTAAGTGATATGAATCTGATGTTTAAGAAAGTTTATTACTCTTCTGTAGCTAAAATTTCTAACACACTTGACCTTTTTCTTATTTCAGTTTCACTGACATCATATCAGATATGAAAGTTGCCAGATCTGCCACAGCAAGAGTTAGCACAAGACCAGTGCATCAGATTCAGTTTGATGAAGGGACTGATTTTGTTGGCCAAGAGAAGCCTGCTGATCTGAGAAGAAGGTATTTAGGCTCTGCAGTCTGTTTGGTTTTGTTTGTTGAACTGTAGATTTACTTTGTTGCTGTGCATATTGTTGCTGTTGGGTGTCTGAGCATCACGGATGCATTTATATCTGTCTCCTTACTCTCCACGTCCCATTTCCTAGAGAGGGAAAGATGTACTGGGTTTAGCAGCCCTACATTTTTCTATATCGTAAATCAGAATGGGCCCTGCCTCACATTTACCCACGGTGAATAAAGGTCTCCTGATTTAGAGTAAGTGGAGCTGACTGAATTCTGAACAAATGAATGTTTTGCGAGAAACACTATTTTTCATTCTGATGTGTGCCTAACAGTGTATATTCATGTACTCTCTATATCTCTATATATAATCATCTTTCTTCATACCTTAGAGAAATAACCCACCATCAGAAAAAGAAAGAAGATCCGTTATAATACCTTAAAGTAGATTATTTGTGGCAATCTGAATTTGGTAATTTGAAGTTCTTAAAGATGCTAAGCCATGGCTTACATAGTTTTTTGGTTGTTTTTTTATACATTTTATTTATTTATTTATTTATTTTTGGCTGCGTTGGGTCTTTGTGGCTGCACGCAGGCTTTCTGTAGTTGTGGTGAGCGGGGGCAACTCTTCGTTGCGGTGCACGGGCTTCTCCTTGCAGCGGCTTCTCGTTGCAGAGCACAGGCGGGCTTCAGTAGTTGTGGCACATGGGCTCAGTAGTTGTGGCCTGCAGGCTCTAGAGCACAGGCTCAGTTGTTGTGGCGCCCGGGCTTAGCTGCTTCGCGGCATGTGGGATCTTCCCTGACCAGGGCTCGAACCCTGTGTCCTCTGCATTGGCAGGCGGATTCTTAACCACCGCGCCACTAGGGAAGTCCTAGGCAGCTTTTTAATGCAGTCACTATATGCACATAAACCCTCTCCCTACTTTTTCAGCTTCTTCCTCACCACCTTCTAATTTTTGATGACAGCTCGAATCATTAAAAATCAATCTATAATATAGCATTCTGATGTAGTTGCATGGTTATCATTTCAAAGAAGACTGATTTAAAGAAGACTAAAGTTAAATATTTTGGGGCAATGTTTTTTGGTTTGTTTTTTTAACAAATTTAATGGCTTTTCTATCTTATTTATTTATTTATTTTTGGCTGCGTTTGGTCTTCATTGCTGCACATGTGCTTTCTCTAGTTGCGGCAAGCGGGGGCTACTCTTTGTTGCAGTGTGCGGGCTTCTCATTGAGGTGGCTTCTCGTTGCAGAGCACAGGCTTTAGGTGCAATTGCTGCACATGTGCTTTCTCTAGTTGCGGCAAGCGGGGGCTACTCTTTGTTGCAGTGTGCGGGCTTCTCATTGAGGTGGCTTCTCTTGTTGCAGAGCACAGGCTTTAGGCGCACAGGCTTCAGTAGTTGTGGCACGCGGGCTCAGTAGTTGTGGCTTGTGGGCTCTAGAGCGCAGGTTCAGTAGTTGTGGCGCACGGGCTTAGCTGTTCCGCAGCATGTGTGATCTTCCCGGACCAGGGATGGAACCTGTGTCCCCTGCATTGGCAGGCGGATTCTTAACCACTGCACCACCAGGGAAGTCCCAGGGCAGTATTTAATTAAGTTAAACTCCAAGTACGCATTCTACTTTACTCAATGTCATAGATATAAATATCACTTTAAATTAGTAATTCAAATAATCTTCTGAAGTCACTCTAACCCTTGAACTTCCTTTGTTAACTGCTGACCATCTTTTCCAATCTTCCTGTACAAATTAATAATCTAACACCGAGAAGGAGCTAACTCAGGTTCCTGAGATTATACATAGAACAAAACCCATGGAATACACAACACACAGAAGACATTCTGTAAGCACATCCTGCTATGAAGTTCAGTTAGTGTTTGTCAGACCATGCTAAATATTTGGTTCCCCTCCCCAACTATCACTTTATAGGCTTGAAGGAGAGAAAGAACAGAAACTTTATGTAAATACAGACAGCTTTCTATTATAAAATAACTGTGGGGCTTCCCTGGTGGCACAGTGGTTAAGAACCCACCTGCCAATGCAGGTGGCACGCGTTTGAGCCCTGGTCCGGGAAGATCCCACATGCCGCGGAGCAACTAAGCCTGTGAATCACAACTACTGAAGCCCGCACGCCTACAGCCCGTGCTCGGCAACAAGAGAAGCCAGTGCAATGACAAGCCTGCACACCGCAAGGAAGACTGGCCCCCGCTCACTGCAACTAGAGAAAGCCCGCGTGCAGCAATGGAGACCCAATGCAGCCAAAAATAAATAAATAAAATGAATAAATTTATTTAAAAAAAAAAAAGAATCCACCTGCCAATGCAGGGGACATGGGTTCGAGCCGTGGTCCGGGAAGATCCCACATGCTGTGGAGCAGCTAAGCCCGTGCGCCACAACTACTGAGCCCATGTGCCACAACTACTGAAGCCTGTGCGCCTAGAGCCCGTGCTCTGTAACAAAGAGAAACCACCGTAATGAGAAGCCCGCGCACCGCAAGGAAGAGTAGCCCCCCCTCGCCGCAGCTAGAGAAAGCCTGCATGCAGCAACGAAGATCCAATGTCGCTAAAAATAAATAAATAAATAAATAAATAAATAAATTTTTTTAAAAGCTGCCTAAAGGACTCTAGAATAAGGGGAAGCTATGGTGAGATACCAAGTTGTTCACCTGCTCTGACCTGGGACAGCCTGAGACATTCCGGGCCTGGACTGATTCCGTCAGTTAGCGATGGAGAGGTGTGAGACGTAAGCACTGGCTTTGGAGTCGTGCTGGCTTGCACTGTGCATCTGACTAAACTTACATAGCCCCATCAGTCTGCTTCCCTATCTGTGAAATGCTGGAAGTGAAGCCTGCTTAAATGGCTTTCTTGAGGCATAGAAATGTGTGAACAATATATAGTAGATGCACAGCGAATGTTCTTTCCCTTCCCTTCCCTTCTCTTTAGTACATTCCTCTTATAAAATTCCATACTTTGGTGAATCATTCCCTCTTGACTGTACTTTAATCCATCATCCTGTTTACCTGACACATCGCTGAGGGAATGCCGGGTGGGGAGAAGAGGGCAAGGCACTGAGGGTAGTTCTGTAGACTTTGTTTACAAATACTTGGGGACCTGCTAGAGGAAAACTGTATGATTTGAGATCATCTTATCTAATTTTAATGCAGTATTTTCAGTTTTTTCAGTTAGTTTAATTTAGGAGAAAAAAGTAATTTGATCCAGAAAAGAATTCAAAATTATTTTAAAAACAAACCTTCTAGTTTATAAACTAGTGTTTAGTATGCCAGTAAATTTATTCAGGAATGTGAATTGATACACATTCTTGTATGTGCTTATGTTGCTGTGCTTCCCATAAAACAGTTGATTAAAATCTACAAGGAAAAGTTACCTGTTAACTCTCTGACATTAATTTCAAGTTAATTAAATAGCTATGTAAAGAAAGTTAAACATTATTTTAAAATTACAGAATGATCGCTTTGTAAGTGGGAATGTTTTGATTTTTCTGTGCAATCTTTTATAATTATAATTTATAATTAAGCAGTCAGTGTTTTTTACCCTTAAACTAAGACAAATGTTGACTTTAACAACTTCTAACTTAGCATATTTTAATAGCTTTCCACAATGTTAGGTTTTCTAAAACCTTAATATGAAATGGATCAAATAAAAATTGTGGCAAATTAAGCTGATCTTTTCAATTAGGTATTTTCTAGTTAAATTGTTGTAACTTCTTTGTTGTATTATGATGCAAAAATTCAGGTGAACTTGTTCCTGTTTTTGGTTATCAGTCCTAAAGACGTGGCAATTTAGTTAAAATGTCTGGTGTGGGGCAGCGGAATTATTTTTAATTTTTACGTTGAATATTTCATATAAAATTTTCTTCTCGTAAACAATTTTTTGTTGACTGTGTATAAAATATTCATTAAAATAATTTTTTTCTTTTTCAGTTTTAGGAAAAATATATTCAAGGGGAAGAGGCTTAATATTTTTGAGCTTAAGGCAGTTACTGAAGAGGCACCTGAAACAGGTTTGTTAAGAAAATAACACTATTTCTCAGGTGTAGAAACATTCCATCTTTGAAAAATGTCCTTCATGTTTTGATTGCATAATAATGTATTTTAATATTCCATCCTGTCATTGACCTGGATCTTGCTTATTAACGTAGTTGTTGACATTGTTGGTGTTGGTCAGATATCTCCCTTGAAATGCTGCAGCCCATGAGGCAATGGGAGGTAAGTACCATCAGCCGCGTGAATCCAGATCTATAGATTGGCTGCTAATTTGGGTTAGAACGTTAATGATCACCTACTATTTGCAACACACCTTTGTACTATTACGTAAAGATAAATTGTGGTGTCTGCCCTTAGGCAGCTTACTATCTAGAAGAAGAGATAGCATTTATAGATGCTAATTTATTGAAGTGATTTAGAGATTATTTAGGAGATGGGAAGGAGAGCATTCAGGGAATATATTTGGCAGACTTGTAGTGTTTTTTTCCTAACACACAGTTAGTGTTTGTTCTCTGTTCTTCCCCCTTTCTTCTTTCGGCAAGAAGTAACATCCTTCACAGTCACCATTTTAAGCCTAATTAAAAGAGAAATAAGTGTCCTCTTGCTCGACATTAAATTTGTTTTACTGATAATTTAAAATAAATGAAGAAACTCCATACAAATGGTCTTAGCTTATAAGTGACTTTCATTTCTAAGGATTATCAGTTAACTTTTTGGACCTTGGTAGAAATAATTTTATTTTTGATATTTAAGTTTCTAGGCCATCTTCCAGTGGCTCATTATCTTTCAGTTACTTATAAAAACATCTGATTTTCCCACTATTCAATAAACTCCTTGATATTAGGGGCTGGGTCTCATTGATTTTGTATACCCAATAGCCCCTAGCCAAGTGGCTTACAAATAATAGGAATCCGTTATCTTAAATCTTAAATCCTTTTTTAAACAAATTGAGCTATAAAATAAATATCCATGGAGGAAAGGCATTAATTCAATCACTGTTCATTTAAGCTGAAGATGAAGCTAAGAGAACAACCCCCCCCTTCTTGTACTGTGATAACTGCATTCTGTCCTCTATGGTTGATGAGAAGGAAATGCAAAATGCACAGGCGTGGAGAATGGATCACCTCTCCCCTGTTGAAGTGGCAACTCTTTTTCTGGGGAGGGCCACACCGCGCAGCTTGCAGGGATCTTAGTTCCCGGACCAGGGATTGAACCCTGGCCACTGCCGTGAATCTTAACCACTGGACCACCAGGGAATTCCTGAAGTGGCAGCTCTTAAGCTTGCCCCAAAAGGGGAATTTTTTGTCAGGGCAGCTGCTATGGTCCACCTAAGAACAGCCAGAAGAGGTGGTCGGGTTCTTGAAGGAGCCAGCTTGCTTTTTAAAAAAAATAAATTTACTTATTTATTTATTTATTTATTTATTTTTGGCTGCTTTGGGTCTTTGTTTCTGCGTGCGGGTTTCTCTAGTTGCAGCAAGCGGTGGCTACTCTTCATTGTGGTGCACAGGCTTCTCACTGCAGTGGCTTCTCTTGTTGCGGAGCACGGGTTCTAGGTGTGTGTGCTTCAGTAGTTGTGGCATGTGGCCTCAGCAGTTGTGGCTCGCAGGCTCTAGAGTGCAGGCTCAGTAGCTGTGGCACATGGGCTTAGTTGCTCCATGGCATGTGGCATCTTCCTGGACTAGGGCTCGAACCCATGTCCCCTGCATTGGCAGGCAGATTCTTAACCACTGTGCCACCAGGGAAGCCCCCAGCTTGCTTTTTTCAAGCAGAAATCTTATTCCTAAAACTGAAATTAGCTGGCAAGGAGGTACTGAAGTTATATGTATTTTATAAAACAATATAAAGTGATTATGTTCTAATAAGGAAAATAATGCACAGGTTTATATAAATTTACTCTATTGAAGGTACTGTTTTAATAAGTATACTTGCATGAATCTGAAGACTGTCCTTTGTTTCCAAAGGGTATTGTCGTAGATCCGACCGCTTATCCTGGAGTAAACTACAGCGGAGAGGCAGTTTAGCTTAACGGAAAGAGTTTTGGTATTGTGTAGATCTTGATTATTCAAATTCAGATTCTGGTATACTAACCTGTCTGAGTCTCCCTTTTCCCACCTATACGTACACCTCAAGGATTAAATGAGGTAATATAATTAGTGTCAGGTACAGTGCCTGGAAAGAGTTGCAGCTCTTAATAAAAATGATGATGGTGATGATGATCATGGAAAAGACATAAGTTGATCAGTGCCCACTGAATAAATTTAAAAGTTGTAACCATGATAATTAAGTTATATTCTGTTATGATTACTCTAAATGTGGCTAATTAGCCTAACTGCTGGGATTTTTTCTCTGTATCAGATGTTCAAGACCAACATACTTCATAACCAGCAGTCAGTGTGTGGTCAGGCATGGTCATACATGAACTTCCATGTACAGGTCTTTGTTTGGACATGTTTTCTTTTGAGTAAATACCTAGGAGTAAAATGGTTGTATGATAATTATATTCTTTCTTTCCTTCTCTCTCTCTCCCCCTCCCTCCCTCCTTCCCTTCCTCTCTTCTTCCCTCCCTTCCTTCCTTCCTCCCTCCCTCCCTCCCTTTCTTTCTCTCTCTTTCGTCTTCGTTGCTGTGCGCAGGCTTTCTCTAGTTGTGGCCAGCAGAGGCTTCTCTCCGTTGTGGTGCGTGGGCTTCTCACTGCAGTAGCTTCTCCTGTTGTGGAGCACAGGCTCTAGGCATGTGGGCTTCAGTAGTTGTGGCATGTGGGCTCAGTACTTGTGGCTCGTGGACTCTAGAGCACAGGCTCAGTAGCTGTAGTGCACGGGATTAGTTGCTCCGAGGCATGTGGGATCTTCCTGGACCAGGGCTCAAACCCGTGTCCCCTTCATTGGCAGGTGGATTCTTAACCACTGTGCCACCAGGGAAGTCCCGATAAGTATATTCTTAACTTCTTAAGAAACTGCCAAACTCTTTTATTCAATACAGAGCAGCTGTACCATTACATTTCCACCAGCGATGTTTGGTGGGAATGTGACTCATTCTTTAAAGATGTCTTAAATTTCCAAAACAAATAAATGATTGAAATGTGATATGGTAAAAAGCTAACACTATATTACCTTACTCATAGAGTTGGTTGTGAGGATTAAACGAACTAATGTATAAAAAGCATTTAGCACAGAATAAGTGCCCAGTATGCATTAATAGTATCATCATTGTCATTGTTATTGTAATTATGTTAATTTAACTTATTTGGTCTTTATTAGTAGCACATTAGTGACTTATCTTAACAGACTAAAAATAAACAGGCTGGACTTTAAAGATCTAAATCACATGTTGTATAAAAAGTATTCAGTCATAAAAAGATCCTTGAACAAAATAGACATTTCTTTTTTCCTTTTCAGTAGTGGGGGCAGTGAGACTAGCGGTTGATTACCTAGCATTGTAGTAAAAACAAAAATTAAGGCTTGCAATTATTGTGGTTGTAGTCTTTATGTATTATTTTTGTTTCAATTTTAGCTATCAAAGAGTGACCTTTCATTATATACTGGTTTTTGTTTTGTTGTTTTTGTTTTTTGTGGTTTTTTTGGGGTGCGTTGGGTCTTCGTTGCTGCATGCGGGCTATCTCTGGTTGTGGCGAGCGGGGGCTACTCTTCGTTGTGGTGCGCGGGCTTCTCATTGTGGTGGCTTCTCGGTGTGGAGCATAGGCTCTAGGCATGTGGGCTTCAGTAGTTGTGGCGTGCAGGCTCAGTAGTTGTGGCACATGGGCTTAGTTGCTCCATGGCATGTGGGATCTTCCTAGACCAGGGATCAAACCCGTGTCCCCTGCATTGGCAGGCAGATTCTTAACTACTGTGCCACCAGAGAAGCCCTGATGATAACATTTTAAAAAAGAAAGATAGGGCTTCCCTGGTGGCGCAGTGGCTGGGAGTCCGCCTGCCGGTGCAGGGGACGCGGGTTCGTGCCCCAGCCCGGGAGGGTCCCGTGTGCCGCGGGGCGGCTGGGCCCGTGAGCCATGGACGCTGGGCCTGTGCGTCTGGGGCCTGTGCTCCGCAGCGGGAGGGGCCGCGGCAGTGAGAGGCCCACGTACCACAAAAAAAAAAAAAAAAAAAAAAATTTACATGGAATTGTGCGTAATTTGGATGTTTTTATTCTACAGAGGCAGTACCTTCTCTTTGGGATGTAGAATTTGCTAAGCAGTTAGTGGCAGTCAATGAACAACCCTTTCAGAATGGTTTTGAAGAGATGATCCAGTTGACAAAAGAGGGCAAATTGTGGGAGTTCCCAATTAACAATGAAGCAGGTAAGTCTTAATGCCATAGGTTTATAAAACTCAATGATTGAGATTAAATCTGGCAGATGTTCAGTTGTAGGTTTTGGATATTTACCTGAATTTCAAAACTTTGTGTAAACATCTTTGTGATGTCCTAAAAGAAATCTGACAGTGTTTTTTTTAAAAAGAATGCTACAATTTCACTGAATTCTAGTTGTTGGATAAGGAAAATAAAGAAGTAAAATTATATGGCAGAAATGCATCATGAATTTCTGTGACATAGAAGTGTTGAGAACTGCAAATGATGACAGTTTTCTACTTGCTAAAAGCAGGAGATTACCTGGTAAATCTTCTAATACATTAAATACTGGGTATGAGATCATCCTTCAGTTTTGGGGAACATTACAACCTTCAAGTTTTATGCTGGTATCTTTTATTTAAAACTGTTGCATTAATGAGGCACAAGTTTCTTGTTTTCAAAGTCACTCAAAACAAATATGTTAGGAGGCTTTGAAATTCTTTGGCTGCATACTTAGATGCTTCGAGCCAGTAATAAAACATTATCTACTTTCCTGGAGATTTTTCTAGAGGTGTTACATCTTCCTCAATCAAAAGGAAAACAGTATTGCTATGCTGTTTATTTTTTGTGGCGCCCATGATGTCATCAGCTAAACATTTCATTGAATTTTTATTGATGTATTTTCAGTTAGAAGGGATTCATTTACTTTTATGGTAAGATTAAATAGAAATTGCAAATACCTCAGGAAGTCTTAGGAAAATGTAGTCTGTATTTTAACCTTTGTAGTATTATGCTGCACTGTAATATTTTCATTTTTGATAACCTTTCATTTGTTTGGATTAATAAGTGGAGTGGTAGCTTAAATAGTCTTATATTTTCATAAAGCAATCTTCTGTATAGGAAAACTTTAGGGACTTACAAATCCTTTAGCAAATTCTTAATAATTTGTATATTTGTATGATATATTCAGTAATACAGAAATTTGCATTTCATCTATTAAATAATGTGTATTTTTTAAAGTATACTTTAAATATTTTTTAAAGTATTATGGCTTCTACATTCTAGAAGGTATCAGGATAAGGTAAAAAAAAACAAAACAAAAACCAAGGACTTTTATTTGTGTAAGCCTGAGTTCAGATTCCAGCTATGTCAGTTATTAGCCATTTGCCTTTGAGGAATTTAACCTCCTGAGCCTTAGTTTTCTCATCTGTAAAATTAAAGATACCTCACTGGAAGAATTTAAGAATTAAATAAGATATTGAGTTGCTCAGCACAGTTCTTGGCATATAATACATAGGAATAAATGTTAGTTCTTTTCCCCTCCTGTATGATGATAGAATTTTAAAAGTAGCAAAAAAAACTAACAAAATACAATCTATGATATTAATGGAAGACTTCGTTCCATATTTGATGAAAGTTGGGTGTTCCAGGTCCTCATGGTTCAAGATATGGTTTTAAAACCCAGTATTGAGGTAGAATATGTGACTTTACTTAGAGACAGTGAGTGTGGTGGTTAGAGATCAAGTTCCTGAGTGAGTCTTCATCTCTCCAAGCCTCACTTCCTCCATCTTATAAAATGATGGGAATAATAATAGGATTATTTTATGGGATTCTTCTGAGAAACAACTCATTATACAAGTAGAGCATTGTCACCATCATCATTCCTGTTTCTACAACAACGATATTGTGAGGGGCTTTGCTATTATAACTATTTTCTCTTCTATACTATAGCATCTTTAAATCTTAAAATATTCATGAGGATACTGTGTATTTTCTAGGAACCACCAAATAGGATAACAGAAAAGCATGAATTGGCAATACATTGTCATCAGCAGAAAAACATTAAGTTCATCAGAATCTTGAGTGTCCAAACTCCAAAGGAATTTATCTTAGATTTGACCTCGTTTCTGAGAAAGTGTAATTTCTGAAAAAGGAAAAAAACATGTTTTCTGGTCAGGTTGGAGAGATAAACGTGACAAGTGTCCATATACACTGTACATATTATTGATGCTTTGGGGTCGGAAAGGGAGGTATCTCATTTCCAGCTCCTGAAGGCAATTGTTATTTGAACGAAAAACAGGAAGGGAACTGTGGAAACTTTCTCACTTTGATCACTCCTCTCAGTACACACTTAGGATCTTCTGAATACTTTAAGAGGACCGGCCTTAGAACCTGGAGCCTCAGCCATTCAGTAACATTCTTTTATATTTCTTATACTTAAATTTTAAGAGTAGTAAAACATCATGCTCTCTCTCCTAATAATTAGCTTCATGAAGATTTACTTTGATGTTTTTGGGAAAAGATGTTTTGTTGTGTATTTAGGGACTCACCATGTCAGTTTGGGAACATAATACCAAAAATGATTAAAATGCATGTCTTATGTTTACAATTTACTTCCCCGTGTTGGGTTTTTCTGTTATATAAAAAATTGCAGTTGTTTTGCCACTTAAAATGTAAAAATTGTTTTTCCAATTTGAAGTAGCTTTTTGTCAGTTTTTAAAACCTGGTTTGTCCCTTCTATGTGCTTTGCGAGCCTAGAGATTTATAAAAGCTGTTAGATGGAATTATTCCCAGTTAGATTTTGTAGTATTTGTTATATATTGGATTGATAATAAGATCACTTCTATTTTAGCTTTGGCTTTATCTAAATTTAATCTCATTTTTACCACTACCCAGTTAACAGAGTCTTGCTCTTGAATATCCATTAGCCATGTACATGCCACCAAATTACAGGTGTTTTTGAAATACCCTCCAAGAGTAATTCTCAGTTTAGAGGCTTCAGTGGGCAAAAATGCTCAGTCATGGATGTCAGTCACACTTTTGTTTTTATTCTTCAGTTGGTTTAAACTTGTTCACTTGTAATGTGCCATCCTTTGCTAGGGTATCTGGAATGTGTGCTGTAATATGAGCTAGCAAGAATAGTGAGAAAAATTCAGAATTACCATAGAACTCTAAAGAGGGCTCTGTTGTTATGTAGGAGGGTATAGTGTGGAGAAAATTAGGGCAAATATAAAGATGATTAAGTATGTGTTGTCTGAAACAATCTGTTGGTTGTTTGAGATGGTGGCCTTTGAACAAGAGCCACAGAATACTAACAGGAAAAGAAATAATAGTTTTGACAAAATAGAAGTGGAAACAAGTCAAAGTGAAAGTGACTGAATTTGCTTCAGTGCTGTAATACACTCTTGTCAAAAATAATTGGTCGTTGCTATTAGCTGGATTTTACCGTTTATTTGCTGTACCATATTTTTAGCTGTATTCAGTAATACTTAATTGCATTCAATAATATTTAAAGGAGAATTAGACACAGATTTAACCTGAGTTGATTGTATACCATTTGGGATTTCCTTGTTGTATTTAATTTCCCACACTCTCTTATTTTCTCCTTACTATATTATGTTTCTTTTGTTTATTAAAAAATATTTTAAATTACAGAAATAAATATATTAAAGTTTACTTGCAAAAAAGTTAAATAATATGGAAGAATAGAGAATATACCTTTACCTCTCAGTTCTCTTCCCTTTTTCTGAAATAACCATTGTCAATAGTTTGATATGTGTCCGCACAGTCCACTTTAAATGGTAGTTTCACATTTATCTGTTGTTTTGGTCTATATGGGACCATAAAATGGAACTATTTTACATATTCTATAGTATGCCATTGTATGAATGCACTGTAATTTATTTTACAATTTTCCTGTTGATGGATGGAGCTATAGTGAATCTTTTTATACATATCCTTCTGTATATGTCTGAGTACTTCAATTCCTAGAAGGGTCAAACAATAGGCATGTTTTATATTGCAATAAATATTGGCACATTCTCTTCTAAAAAGATAGCCAGCTGATCCTCCAACTGGTAGGATGGGGGTGGGGGGCGGCATGGAATGTCTCACCGTTCAGCACACAGACTTTCACTTAATTCCCCTTCTTATCAATTTAGTGACTCATTCCTCTTTCTGTTTTAGTTTCTCCAAAAAGTGAACTTCCCATCTTCTTTGGGAAATGGATGGTGTAGTCATCTAGAGATATAGGTAGAAGATGGGAGATCTGAGTATTCCCTAAACCAATTTTAATTAATCCTCTGTTTTTTTGTCCCTCATCCCCATTCCTAATTTCAGTGGTATATGCTGCCACTAATTCCCGAAGCCTTTGAAGTCTGCTTCTTAATTTGATTTTAGCATCTTCGACTCAGCTGAGTCAGTTACTACTTATCTGTCCACTGTCCTCCTTCTAACGTTTGGCTGATACCTCCTGTCTGTTGTTCCTTCTTCTGTTCTCTTTGTCTTTTTATTCCTTTTATTGCCATGTAGTAGATATTACAGGGGAGCAGAGATTTTTAAAGCATGGGTTCAATCTGCTACATTTTAACTAGAAGTCCTTGTTGCTTATATTTTAACTGTTCAGAATGTCTTCAACCAACAGTGATTTTAATTTGGACATAGTCAGATCTGTTAGCCTTTTCCTGTTTAATCTATCTGGAACTTATTTTTGTATATAGTATCCCCTCTTTATCTCTTTCTCGTTTTTTCCTTTGTTTTATACTTGCTAGTACCACTTGGCTTTCATTCACTCATTGACTTATTCAGGAAGGATCTGTTCATTACGCCCTGCTGGAACATTCTGAGTTAAAAAGATGGTTGATCTCTCACCTAGGGGAAGAGTAATAAGAAATAAGATAACCTATGCCCTTAGATGCTTTTCCACCTAATATAGCATAGTCATAATTGTTATACCCCACCCATTAACTCATTATAACGTTATGTCAGAGATAGTCAACCTGTTAATGATTTAATAAATTGATTATTGAGCTTGTGTTAACACAGCTATTTTTAAAAATGATTTCTCTTGCAAAATTTTCTGTCTTAAATCTTATATTTTAAGTACATCTAAGGATACTAATAACTAACAACAACAACAAAATCTCAATCCAGAAGTCACCCTTGGATTTTGGAGAGCACTTATCACCTTGATTTATTAAGTTTCCAGTGCTACAGACCTTATTTTTTAGCCCTAACATACTCTTTCAAATATATTGAACATGTAAACCTGCCCTGTTTTCCACATTAGCCATATTGGGGTTTTTTTTTTGTTTTTGTTTTTGTTTTTTTTAAGAATAATTGTCACAGGAAACTGTTAGCAGTGTTTGACGATATGGAAAAGACCTTTAGCAAAGCGAGGCTTTTATTTTTCATTTTTTACCTCTCTGGATTGCATTTCTCCCATTCCTATCTCCAGTGCATATGCCTTAAAAACAAAAGGAAAAAAAGTGATGGGCTTCCCCGGTGGCACAGTGGTTGAGAGTCCGCCTGCCAATGCAGGGGACACGGGTTCGTGCCCCAGTCTGGGAAGATCTCACATGCCGCACAGCGGCTGGGCCCGTGAGCCATGGCCACTGAGGCTGCGCATCTGGAGCCTGTGCTCCGCAACGGGAAAGGCCACAGCAGTGAGAGGCCCGCATACCGCAAAAAAAAAAAAAAAAAA
>NC_041226.1:16064626-16066842 GCF_002837175.3 Physeter macrocephalus | reverse complement strand
CATAGGCTCTAGGCATGTGGGCTTCAGTAGTTGTGGCGTGCAGGCTCAGTAGTTGTGGCACATGGGCTTAGTTGCTCCATGGCATGTGGGATCTTCCTAGACCAGGGATCAAACCCGTGTCCCCTGCATTGGCAGGCAGATTCTTAACTACTGTGCCACCAGAGAAGCCCTGATGATAACATTTTAAAAAAGAACGATAGGGCTTCCCTGGTGGCGCAGTGGCTGGGAGTCCGCCTGCCGGTGCAGGGGACGCGGGTTCGTGCCCCAGTCCGGGAGGGTCCCGTGTGCCGCGGGGCGGCTGGGCCCGTGAGCCATGGACGCTGGGCCTGTGCGTCTGGGGCCTGTGCTCCGCAGCGGGAGGGGCCGCGGCAGTGAGAGGCCCACGTACCACAAAAAAAAAAAAAAAAAAAAAAATTTACATGGAATTGTGCGTAATTTGGATGTTTTTATTCTACAGAGGCAGTACCTTCTCTTTGGGATGTAGAATTTGCTAAGCAGTTAGTGGCAGTCAATGAACAACCCTTTCAGAATGGTTTTGAAGAGATGATCCAGTTGACAAAAGAGGGCAAATTGTGGGAGTTCCCAATTAACAATGAAGCAGGTAAGTCTTAATGCCATAGGTTTATAAAACTCAATGATTGAGATTAAATCTGGCAGATGTTCAGTTGTAGGTTTTGGATATTTACCTGAATTTCAAAACTTTGTGTAAACATCTTTGTGATGTCCTAAAAGAAATCTGACAGTGTTTTTTTTAAAAAGAATGCTACAATTTCACTGAATTCTAGTTGTTGGATAAGGAAAATAAAGAAGTAAAATTATATGGCAGAAATGCATCATGAATTTCTGTGACATAGAAGTGTTGAGAACTGCAAATGATGACAGTTTTCTACTTGCTAAAAGCAGGAGATTACCTGGTAAATCTTCTAATACATTAAATACTGGGTATGAGATCATCCTTCAGTTTTGGGGAACATTACAACCTTCAAGTTTTATGCTGGTATCTTTTATTTAAAACTGTTGCATTAATGAGGCACAAGTTTCTTGTTTTCAAAGTCACTCAAAACAAATATGTTAGGAGGCTTTGAAATTCTTTGGCTGCATACTTAGATGCTTCGAGCCAGTAATAAAACATTATCTACTTTCCTGGAGATTTTTCTAGAGGTGTTACATCTTCCTCAATCAAAAGGAAAACAGTATTGCTATGCTGTTTATTTTTTGTGGCGCCCATGATGTCATCAGCTAAACATTTCATTGAATTTTTATTGATGTATTTTCAGTTAGAAGGGATTCATTTACTTTTATGGTAAGATTAAATAGAAATTGCAAATACCTCAGGAAGTCTTAGGAAAATGTAGTCTGTATTTTAACCTTTGTAGTATTATGCTGCACTGTAATATTTTCATTTTTGATAACCTTTCATTTGTTTGGATTAATAAGTGGAGTGGTAGCTTAAATAGTCTTATATTTTCATAAAGCAATCTTCTGTATAGGAAAACTTTAGGGACTTACAAATCCTTTAGCAAATTCTTAATAATTTGTATATTTGTATGATATATTCAGTAATACAGAAATTTGCATTTCATCTATTAAATAATGTGTATTTTTTAAAGTATACTTTAAATATTTTTTAAAGTATTATGGCTTCTACATTCTAGAAGGTATCAGGATAAGGTAAAAAAAAACAAAACAAAAACCAAGGACTTTTATTTGTGTAAGCCTGAGTTCAGATTCCAGCTATGTCAGTTATTAGCCATTTGCCTTTGAGGAATTTAACCTCCTGAGCCTTAGTTTTCTCATCTGTAAAATTAAAGATACCTCACTGGAAGAATGTAAGAATTAAATAAGATATTGAGTTGCTCAGCACAGTTCTTGGCATATAATACATAGGAATAAATGTTAGTTCTTTTCCCCTCCTGTATGATGATAGAATTTTAAAAGTAGCAAAAAAAACTAACAAAATACAATCTATGATATTAATGGAAGACTTCGTTCCATATTTGATGAAAGTTGGGTGTTCCAGGTCCTCATGGTTCAAGATATGGTTTTAAAACCCAGTATTGAGGTAGAATATGTGACTTTACTTAGAGACAGTGAGTGTGGTGGTTAGAGATCAAGTTCCTGAGTGAGTCTTCATCTCTCCAAGCCTCACTTCCTCCATCTTATAAAATGATGGGAATAATAATAGGATTATTTTATGGGATTCTTCTGAGAAACAA
>NC_041226.1:16061173-16061265 GCF_002837175.3 Physeter macrocephalus | reverse complement strand
CGATGCAGGGGACACGGGTTCGTGCCCCAGTCTGGGAAGATCTCACATGCCGCACAGCGGCTGGGCCCGTGAGCCATGGCCACTGAGGCTGC
>NC_041226.1:16038225-16061025 GCF_002837175.3 Physeter macrocephalus | reverse complement strand
ACTGAGGCTGCGCATCTGGAGCCTGTGCTCCGCAACGGGAAAGGCCACAGCAGTGAGAGGCCCGCATACCGCAACAAAAAAAAAAAAACAAAACAAAAAACGGAAAAAAAGTGAAGGAGTAACAACATGCTTGCTTGGTGGTATAAACTATTGAGAACCATAGAGAATTCTGAATGGGATTCAGAGAAAGATTTTTTTAAACAATAATTTGTCTTATTTTTTAAAAATACATATGCATTTAGGGGAAGGACTAGAAGGATATAATCACACCTTAAAAGTGATTAGTCTTGGAAGTGAGTAGCCTGGGAAAATGTGAGTAGAAACTTTGGGGGTTATAGGATAGAGAAAACTTCCATTTTAAAAATTCCTGCACAGCTTTTTCCCTGTATTTCATTGACTATGACTACTTTTGTCTTTCACCGTTTTAAATATCTCTGAAATCGTGATGCACCTGGTTATGCTAGTCAGGCATCAGTGAAGGAGCAGTTGTCATTGCCTGTTGTGGGTATGCATCCAGATTTGCATTAGGGGCGTCAGAGAGGCCATAGTGGAACACTCTTAAGAAATGCTTCATTGCAAATATTCTTAATAGAAGTTGGAAAGCACGGCCGCTGACAACTCCGAGTTGAAAAGCCAGTTCAGAAGAGCTGGATTCTGAATGTGAAGAAGTTTTAGGAATACCTCAGCCGATCATGTCAGTTTTTGCTACATAACAAACCACCCCAAACTTACTAAAACAACAGCTAAGTTGTAACTGCTCATGAGCTTATGGGTTTTCTGGTTGGTTTTGGCAGGTTGGCTGGGCGTGGGTTGTTCTACAGTAGCTTCTCTCAAATGTCTAGTTGGTGCTGGCTGGTTGGTGTCTGGTTGGTTGTCAGAGAAGGCGATAAGAGGGTTATATGTCACTCATCATCTCACAGGCTAGCCTGGGCTGTTCACCTGGCTATAGAAGAGTTCCTAACACAAGGAAGAGCAAGGGTTGATGTGCAAGCGCTTTTCAGGCCTTTGTTTGCATTGTGTTTGGTAATGTCCCAGTGACCAAAGCAGGTCACCTGGCCAACCTCAAATTTAAGGGTTGGAGAAACAGGCTGTATCTACCTCTTTATGGGAAGAATGGCAAAGGCACATTGCAAAGAGGCATGTATACAAGCATAGGAGTAGCATGTGGCCATTTGGCAGTCTAACGCCTTAATTTATTTCTTGTGTGTGTTTTAGTTTTCATAAAAGTGGTGAATAGATCTTTAAATGTCCAAATAAAAGTTTAAAAATTTCTTTCAATAAGTGTAAGATAATTGTAAGTGATTAGAGAGCATTTTTAAACTTCTTATTTTGAGGTAATTGTGGGTTCACATGCAGCTGTAAGAAATGATAAATATCTCACATACCCTTTACCCATCTTCCCTCAGTAGTTACCGCCCACGTAACCACAGCACAGTATCACAGGCAGGCAGCCGGCAGCCGTATCTTTCAGCCATGTTCAGATGTCACCAGTTCTACAAGTACTCCTTTGTGTGAGTGTGTTTGTGTGCTTAGTTCTGTGCAGTTTTATCACACATGTAGATTCATGTAATCACGACCAACCGCAGTCAGGATACAGAACAGTTCTGTCGCCTCAAGGATCTCTTATACTCCTTCATAACGGCATCCACTCACCTCCCACCACCGTCCTTTCTTACTCCCTGACGCTTGGCAATCTGACTAAATCCATTTTCCATTTCTATAATTTTGTCATTTCAAGAACGACGTACAAATGGAATCACACAGTATGTAACCTTTGGGGATTGGCCTTTTTTTTCCCACTCAGCATGATTAATTCTCTGGAGATGTATCCAAGTTGTTGTGTGTGTCAATAGGGGTTTTTTGCTGCTGTTGTTTTTATTGCTGAGTAATATTCCATGGTTTGAATGTCCCTTATAGTTTGTTTAACCATTCCCCTGATAAAAGACATCTGGGCTGTTACCAGTTTTTGGCTATTACAATAAAGGTGCTGTAAATATTCATGTACAGGTTTCTGTATGAATACAAATTTCCATTCCCCTGGGATAAATACTCAGGAGTGCATTTGCTGGGTAGTATGGTAGTTACATGTTTAGTTTTTAAAGAAACTTCCAAGTTGTTTTCCAGAATGGCTATGCCATTTTATATTTCCACCAGCATTATATGAATGATCTAGTTTCTCCTTCTCACCAGCATATGATGTTATTATTTTTTCTTTTAGATGTGTTCACATTCTGATTGGTGTTTATTAATATTTCATTGTGTTTTTCATTTGCATTTCCCTAATGGCTAATGAGGTTGAACATCTTTTTCATGTTTGTGTTTGCTATCTGTATCTCTTCTTGAAATGTGAAATGTCTCTTCTTTTTTGCCCCTTTTCTAGTTGGATTATCGTTTTTTTCTGTTGAGTTTTGAGTTTTTAAATATATTCCATATACTTCGTTGAATATATGGTTTGCAAATATTTTCTTCCAGTCTATACCTTGTCTTTGTATCCTTTTAACAGATTCTTTCACAGACCAAAAGTCTTCAATTTTGATGGGGTCCAATTTTTCCTTTTATGGATTGTGCTGTTGGTGTCAAGTTCTTTGCCAGCCCTAGAACCAGAAGATTTTCCTCTGTTTTTTTTTTCTGTTAGATATATAGTTTAGACCGTGATCCATTCTTTGTTAATTTGTATGAGGTTGAGGTTCTTTTTCAATTCTTCTGGCACCAGTTGTTGAAAAGGCTGTCCTTTCTCCATTGAATTTTCTATGCATCTTTGTAAAAAGTTGGGCATATTCACGTGGATCTGTGTTAGTCTGCTAAGACTTCTATAACAAAATATCACAGACTAGGTACCTTAAACAACAGAATTTACTTTCTCAAAGTCTGCAGGCTGGAAGTCCAAGATCCATGTGTTGGCAGTCCATAACAGGGTCTATTTCTGGGTCCTCGATTTTTGTTCCACCAACCTTTGTGTCTTACCGCCTGCCAATACCATACTCTTTTTTTTTTTTTTAATTTTTTATTGGCATATAGTTGATTTACAATGTTGTGTTAGTTTCAGGCGTACAGCAAAGTGAGTCAGTTATACATATATCTACTATTTAAAAAATTTTTTTTTCCATATAGGTCATTACACAGTATTGAGTAGAGTTCCCTGTGAATACCATACTCTTTTGATTACAGGCATACCTTAGATATTGCAGGTGTGTTTCCAGACCATTGCAATAAAGCAAAGATTGTAATAAAGCAAGTCACATGCATATTTTGGTTTCCCAGTGTATATAAAAATTATGTTTACACTACACTGTATTCTATTAAGTGTGTAATAACATTATGTCTAAAAAAAAAAGTACATACCTTAATTAAAAAATGCTTTATTGCTAAAAAATGTTTACCATCATCCGAGCCTTCAGCAAAGATCACCGATCACAGATCAGCATAACAAATATAATAATAATGAAAAAAGTTTGAAACATTGTGAGAATTACCAAAATGTGACATAGAGACACGGAAGTAAGCAAATGCCATTGGAAAAAATGGTGTAGATATACTTGCTTGACAAGGGGTTGCCACAAACCTTTAATTTGTACACACACACACAAAAGGCGATATCTGTGAAGCACAATAAAGCAGAGCACGATGAAACGAGGCATGCCTGTGCTGTAGCTGTATAGTCAGCCCTAGCATTATTCCTCCCACTTTATTCTTCTCTTTCAAGATTGTTTTAACTCTTGTAGGACTTAAGCCTTTCCATATAATTTTTAGAATAAGCTTGTCTGTGGCAAAACTTTGCTGGAATTTTGGTAGAAAGTACATTAAACCTGTAGATCAGTTTGGAGAGAAATGACATCTTTACTATGTTGAGTCTTCCAATTTAAATAGTGATTTTTATTTTTATGATCTTGTATCCTGTAACCTTACTGAACGCACTAATTCTAGGAGTTTTTTTGTAGATTCCTTGGAATTTTCTGTGTAGACAATCATGTTATGTCTTCCTTTCCCATCTACGTGACTTTTCTTCCTGCCTCCCTCATCAGTGGCTGGAACTTTCAGTACTATGTTGAGTAAGAGTAGTGAGAGCTGATCTCCTTGCCTTGTTCAGGAACTTAGGGGAGAAGCCTTCAGTCTTTCACTATGATATTAGCTGTAGGTTTACCATGTTGATGTAGTTCTTCTCTTTTCCTAATTTGCCGAGAGTATTTATCAAAGTGAGTGTTGGGTCATACGATTTTTCTTCTTTAACCTGTTGATATGGTAGATTACCTTGATTTTCAGATGTTGAACCAGCCTTGCAGTAAAATCCACTTGATCTTGGTGTATAAATCTTTCTATACATTGTTGGATTTGTCTGCTAATTTTGTTTAAAGGTTTTTCCTCTAAGTTTATTAGAGATATTGTTTTGTAGTTCTCTCTCTCGCTCCTGTTTTTGGTTGTTGTTTTGTCTTTGTTTTTTTAACAAGGTAATGCTGGTCTCATAAAATGGGTTAGGAAGTGTCCTGTCTTCTAGTTTCTGGAAGAGATTGTGTAAAATTCGTGTTAGTTTTTCTTTAAATGTTTGAGAGCTTTTAAATTACCTATTTCTTTTCTTTAATAGTTATAAGATTATTCAGGTTATCGTTTATTTTGGTTGAGTTTTGGTAGTTCAATGGATCTTTTTAAAGTTGTCCATTTTTTTCAAGTTGTTGAATTTGTGAGTGTAAGGTTGTTTGGAGTATTCCTTTATTATCCCTTTAATGATTTCAGGATTTATAATGATAACCCCCTTTTCATTGCTAATATTGCTGGTGTGTGCCTTCTCTTCTTTCTTTATCAGACGTGCTAGAAATGTATCAATTTTTGTTTTTTTTTGTTTTGTGTGTGTGTGTGTGTGTGTGTGAAGAACCAGGTATTGGTTTCATTGATTTTTCTCTATTGTTTTCAATTTTATTGATTTCTGATGTTATCTTTATTATTTCCTTCCTTTTGTTTGCTTTGGGGTTATTTTGCTCTTCTTTTACTAGGTTCTTAAAGTGGGAGCTTAGATTATTGATTTGAGACTTCTCCTCTTATGTGTGCATTCAGTGCTATATATTTCCCTCTCAGCACTGTTTTAGCTGTGTCCCACAAATTTTGATTTGTTGTATTTTCATTCAATTCTATGTGTTTTTAAAAATTTCTTTTGAGGGACTTCCCTCGTGGCACAGTGGTTAAGACTCCACACTCCCAATGCAGGGGGCCCAGGTTCAATCCCTGGTCAGGGAACTAGATCCCACATGCATGCCACAACTAAGGAGCCCGCCTGCCGCAACTAAAGACCCGCACATCCAAATAAATAAATAAATATTCTTTCTTTTGAGATTTCCTTTATGACCATGAATTACTTACATTAATTTCCAACTGTTTGAAGATTTTCCTATTGTCTTCCTGTTACCGATTTTCTGTTTTGATTCCTTTATGATCAGAGAACATACCGTATATTATTTCAGTTATTTTAAATATGTTGACATTTGTTTTGTGACCCAGGATATGGTTAAACTAGGTGAATGTTCCATGGATACTTGAAAAGAATTTGTATTCTGCAATAGTCTGGTAGAGTGTTTTGTAGATGTCAGTGTGATCCTGTTGGTTGATGTTGTTCAGTTCTTCTATGTCTTTGCTAATTTTCTACTTGGTAGTTCTCGCAGTTGTTGACAGTGGGGTATTGAAACCTCTAACTGTAATTGTGGATTTTTAAATTTCTACTTTATTTCTATCAACTTTTCTTTCATGTATTTAGAAACTCTGGTGCATGCATAATTAAGACTGCTTTGTCTTCTTGGTGGGTTGATCCTTTTATTATGTAATGTTCCTCTTTCTCTCTAGTAATTTTCTTTGCTCTGAAGTCTACTTTGTCTGATATTCCTATAACCACTCATGCATTCTTTTTTTAAAAATGAATGTTAGCAAGATATGTCCACCTCCATCCTTTTACCTTCAACCTACCTATGTTATAGGTAAATATTTGAAGTGAGTTTCTTGTATATAGCATATAGTTGGATCGTGTGTTTCTTTTGATGGTATATTTAGACATTTACATTTAAAGTAATTATTCATTTGTTAGGATTTAAGTCGCATTTTGTTATTTGTTTTCTGTTCATTTTCTCTGTTTCTCACTCCTCTGTCTTTTCTTGGCTTCTGTGAGCTGCTTGAATATATCTTAGGATTCCATCTTATTTTGCTTTATGTATTTTTTTAGTGTAGTTTGTATAGTTTTCTTAGTGGTTTCTTTAGATATTAAAATATCCATTAGTAGTAATTGCTGCTACATTTTGAATATTTGTAGTATGCTAAGCATTGTAAAGGAACTTTATAAGATTTATGTCTATTTAACTTTATAAAACCCCATGAAGGGGGCTTCCCTGGTGGCGCAGTGGTTGAGAGCCCGCCTGCCGATGCAGGGGACACGGGTTCGTGCCCCGGTTCGGGAAGATCCCACGTGCCGCGGAGCGGCTGGGCCCGTGAGCCATGGCCGCCGGGCCTAAAACCCCATGAAGAAGGTGCTGTCTTAATACTCATTTTATGCCTGAGGAAACTGTTGCTCAGTGAAGTTAATTTGCCCAATCACATGGTTGTTAAATTGGTGAGCAAACCTCTGTTTTACTCCAATGTTCATGCCTTTACTGTAATACTATTATACTACCTCATTAATGTTAATTTTATAGTGTAGGTTTTACATTCAAAATTGTAACGTATTTTGTCTCATTTCCTAGGTTTTGATGATGATGGTTCAGAATTTCATGAACATATATTTCTGGATAAATACCTGGAGGACTTTCCAAAACAAGGACCAATTCGCCACTTCATGGAGTTGGTGACCTGTGGCCTTTCCAAAAACCCATATCTGAGTGTTAAACAGAAGGTTGAACATATAGAGTGGTTTAGGAATTATTTTAATGAAAAACGGGACATTCTAAAAGAAAGTGGCATACAGTTCAACTGAAGATCATGGAAATTTTTATTTCAAGCTGTTGGAGATTCATATTATATTATAATTAAATAATTTTACTAGAAGTTTTCCTATATTGTGTTCATTATTGCATCTGATTTGAATGGTACAAATGTTAAACTGTTTAAAAGTATACACAGTGGTAACTGAAAAATATTCCTGCATGGAAAAAAGTTACCAGCTTTTATGGATTCAACTAGTAATTCTAAACAAAAAGAGTATCTTAGAATTACTAATAAGTTTAAGACAACTTCCTATAACCTTTTTCTTTTCATTCAGTGACCATACTTCTTTGAAATATAAGTCACCATACATGTGACGTCATCAGAGGACTATAACAGTTGAGAGGATTTACAGACAAATTTATATGCATAGACTATATTTACATATACATGTAGTTTCTATATTTGCATATATACATATTTATATTTTCACACTAAATTAACTACCCTTACCTAAGTCTGGGTCACTATAGTGAAGTAACCTTATAGAAATAAAGGGCTTATACTAATCACTTCTAGAATTTTAGGTCATCATGCCAAAATCAGAACTAATTTCCTTTTTTTTTTAATTTTAATTTTTATTTATTTATTTATTTTATTTGTTTGTTATTTTTGGCTGCATTGGGTCTTTGTTGCTGCACCCGGGCTTTCTCTATTTGTGGCGAGCGGGGGGCTACTCTTTGTTGCGATGCGCGGGCTTCTCATTGCAGTGGCTTCTCTTGTTGCAGAGCATGGGCTCTAGGCATGCAGGCTTCAGTAGTTGTGGTGCATGGGCTCAGTAGTTGTGGCACACGGGCTTAGTTGCTCCGCAGCATGTGGGATCTTCCTGGACCAGGGCTCGAACCCATGTCCCCTGCACTAGCAGGTGGATTCTTAACCGCTGTGCCACCAGGGAAGACCAGAACTAATTTCTATTATGGTGTATAGCAACATGATTCAGATTCATACACGTGTAACGAAGGTACCCGCGTGCCGCAACTAAGACCCAACGTGGCCAAATAAATATTTTTTAAAAAGACTTATTATAAAGCTGTGATAATTAGACAGCAGGATATTACACACAGAGATAGTTAAATAGACTGATGGAACAGAATAGAGAACACAGAAACAGGCCCATTAGTATATGGAAACTTGATACATGACAAAGTTGGCATTGCAGATCAATGGGAAGAGTGGATATTCAATGAATGGTGTTAGGACAATTGGTTATACACATGAAGGAGAAAAAGTGGATTCTCTACTCACATTAAAAAAAATCCAATTCAATTGAATTTGATACTTAAATGAGATAAAATTATCATGGTCAGAGGATGTGAGGAAATGTGAGGAAAGAATGTGAGGAAAATGCAAGTGAAAACCATATTGAGAAAACACTAATTCGAAAAGATACATGCACCCCAATGTTCGTTCATAGCAGCATTATTTACGATGGCCAAGGTATGGAAGCAACCCAAGTGTCCGTCAACATATGAGTGGATAAAGATGTGGTATATATACACAATGGAATACTACTAAGCCATAAAAAAGAATGAAATTTTGCCATTTGCAGCAACATGGATGGACTTAGAGGGTATTATGCTAAGTGAAATAAGTCAGAGAAAGACAAATGCTGTAGGATGTCACTTACATGTGGAATCTAAAAAAAACAAGTGAATAAAACAAAAAAGCAGCAGACTCACAGATACAGGGAACAAACTAGTGGTTACCAGTGGGGAGAGGGAAAGGGGAGGGGTAACACGGGTGGCGGGGAAAGGCTATTATGGGATTACATGAAATTGTGTGTGAAACTCTTGAAAATTTTAAAGCACTATAGAATTTAAAGAACCTTTCAGTTAAAAATTTTTTTTTAAAACCCATATTGAGATAACATTTGTGTATTCTTTAGATGGGTGAAAAATCAAAAGATAGGCAGTATCACTCATATGTTGAGGTTGGTGGGAGTATAAATTGGCAAACACTCTTGGATTACATAATTATATATTTATAATATATATTACATACATATATAGTATGTAAATATTAATATATAACACATGAAACATTTAGTTATCTTTTAATAATTATATGTAAATAGTATAAACATCTATCATATGTGTGCGTATATATATATGTATATATATATATTTATATAAACTGTGAACAACGCTTCTGGAGTATATACCTAAAGAAACCCTTGCAGGACTTCCCTGGTGGTGCAGTGGTTAAGAATCCGCCTGCCAATGCAGGGGACATGGGTTCGAGCCCTGGTCTGGGAAGATCCCACATGCCGCGGAGCAACTAAGCCCCGTGTGCCACAGCTACTGAGCCCGTGTGCCACAACCACTGAAGCCCGTGCGCCTACAGGCCGTGCTCTGTAGCAAGAGAAGCCACCGTAATGAGAAGCCCGCGTACTGCAACTAGAGAAAGCCCGCGTGCAGCAACAAAAACCCAGCCTAACCAAAAAATAAATAAATAAATAAATTAAAAAAAAAAAAAAAAAAAAAAAAAGAAACCCTTGCAGATAAGTGCTGGGAGGCATTTACAAAAATTGTCAAAGTAGTAAAAACTGGGGAGAAAGTGCCCGTTGCCTGGAGAACTAATAAATAAATTGTGGTTTATTCAGGCAATGGAACTCTAAACAAGCAAAAATGATTAAAATAGAGCTATACACATCAATACAGACGAATCTCAGACGTTGAGTGAAAAATAAGTTGCAGAAGAATACATGTAATAGACTCCCATTTACACTTCTGAATATATTGCAGAGCAATAAATGTGATTATAACAAAGATCACAGGAATGATAAACACAATACTTTAACTCAGGGAGCCAAGGGAGACGGGCTGTGGCGTTGAGGAGGGATACCCAGGGAGCCTAAACGGCACTAACATTCTATTTCCCAAGTTGGATGGTAGGTTCACAGGTGATCATTTTATTATCATGCTTTAAAAATTATATTACAGGGACTTCCCTGGTGGCGCAGCGGTTAAGAATCCGCCTGCCAATGCAGGGGACATGGGTTCAACCCCTAGTCCGGGAAGATCCCACATGCCGTGGAGCAACTAAGCCCGTGCGCCACAACTACTGAGCCTGCTCTCTAGAGTCCGTGAGCCACAGCTACTGAAGCCTGCGCGCCTAGAGCCCGAGCTCCGCAACAAGAGAAGCCACCGCAGTGAGAAGCCCGTGCACCGCAACAGAGAGTAGCCCCCACTCACCGCAACTAGAGAAAGCCCACGCGCAGCAACAAAGACCCAACGCAGCCAAAAATAAAAAAATAAAAATTATATTACAGATATCCCTTTGTATGTAACAACATTTCATGATATTTTAAGGAATGAATGGAAGTGGAAGATATGCAGAATCTGGCCATAGTTTTGAAGGATTATCATACCTTCACAGTTGAGACCATGACATTAAAAACATCCTTTCTTTGTCCATATACACACTTAATTCTAAAGAATCTACTATCCTTAGATTCTAGGTCCTATGGTCTATGTGTATAATGAAGATACCCCAACCATTTGAAAAAAGAATGCTCTGTTGTCAAGCTAAGTAGAGGACCACCTACCATTTCGGGAAGAAGCATGTGTTAGCCAAGATGCAGGAAAGCTGGAAGGGTGTAGCTCAGTGGCTGAGGGCAGTAGAGGTGGTTGCTCCATGTATGCCAGTCTAATTACTGTCATCAGCATCGTGGCTGAGATGGTCACAGGCACCACTGAGGTGGTGGGTTCCTCTCGGCTGACTGGCCTGGTGCTGTGTGCTTCACACATATTACATCACTGAATTTTGGAATATTCTCTAAGGTACGTATTATTCCCACTTACAGGAATTTAAAAAATTTCCCAAGGTTGCAAATAAGTGGTACAGCCAGGATTTAAACCCTAGATCAACAACTCCAAAAACCAAGTATTTTTTTTTTCCAGTACCCCTCAAGAAGAGATTTGAGGGCAATTATATGGATACTCTGGAGTAAAGGGAAAAGGTATTTCTTCATTTGGGTTCAGTAAAATATTCTATTGGGATCATTGCAAACATAGGAACTTTGAAGTGGTAGTTAATGTTCAGATGAAAAATCATTAAAGAGTGGAATAATAATGTAATAACTCAGAGTTTTGGGGGGCTAATTCAGTAGGGCTATTTGGGAAAAAAATTAAAGGCAGAAAGCTCAGTGGGGCAAATGTCAAAGTGGCCACCATGAAAGAAGAATTTTTAATGGGATGGTAAGTGAGAAACAGCACGGAGAAGTTATTTTCCCAGTGTCATTATGGGCAAAAAGAAAATTGTTCTTCTATCTAGCAATCCCACTCCTGGACATGTATCCGGAGAAAACCATAATTCAAAAAGATGCATGGGGACTTCCCTGGTGGCGCAGTGGTTAAGAATCTGCCTGCCAATGCAGGGGACACGGGTCTGAGCCCATGTCCATGGTCCGGGAGGATCCCACACGCCGCGGAGCAACTAAGCCCGTGCGCCACAACTACTGAGCCTGCGCTCTAGAGCCCGTGAGCCACAACTGCTGAGCCCACGTGCCACAACTACTGAAGCCCACGCGCCTAGAGCCTGTGCTCCACAACAAGAGAAGCCGCTGCAATGAGAAGCCTGTGTACCTCAATGAAGAGTAGCCCCTGCTTGCCACAACTAGAGAAAGGCTGCGCGCAGCAACGAAGACCCAACGCAGCCAAATAAATACATAAATAAATTTATTTTTAAAAAAAAGATACATGCATCCCAGTGTTCATGGCAGCACTATGAACAATAGCCAAGACATGGAAGCAACCTAAATGTCCACTGACAGATGAATGGATAAAGAAGATGTGGAATACATATATCTCTATAAATATATAGAGAGATATAATGGAATATTACTCAGCCCTTAAAAAGAATGAAATAATGCCATTTGCAGCAACATGGATGGACCTAGACATTATCATTCTAAGCAAGGTAAGTCAGAAAGAGAAAGACAAATACCATATGATATCACTTATATGTGGAATCTAAAATACGAAGCAAATGAACATATCTACGAAATAGAAACAGACTCACAGACACAGAGAACAGACTTGTGGTTGCCAACGGGAAGGGGGGTGGGGGAGGGAAGGATTGGGAGTTTGAGATTAGCAGATGCAAGCTAGTACATATAGGATGGATAAACAACAAGGTCCTACTGTATAGCACAGGGAACTATATTCAATATCCTGTGATAACTGAGTCACTTTGCCATACAGCAGAAATTAACACAACATTGTAAATCAACTATACTTCAATAAAATTAAGAAAAAAAAGAAAAGTATTCTTTTAGGCTCTAGGTCAGCTTGTAATAATCCAGAGATTGGTGGTTTAGGCCACCAATGTCTGACTTTGAGTCAATCTCTATTCCCTATACCATCAGCAAGAGGGATCAGGAAAAGAAAGGGGAGGAAAGTCAGGTGTGCCATACTTGTGGCTGCCGAACGATGCTTCCGTGGGAAAGGATTTGAAATATGGTCCTAAAATGAAGCTTCTGATTTAGATGGATTGAATTTCACCATGTGAAAATAAGTCACTGCTATTCATTAGTGTGTAAAATCAAGAGATGTAAATGAGATTAAGATCCTTGTTAAACTTTCTGAGATATTAAAAATTAAGAACCCAATTACCTCTGCCACATACATTAACTTTGGTTAATGCCTTGACGTATTGAGCTACAAACTGGCATTTACAGTCTTTGGTCACTTCTACACCAAAACTTTTAGCCCAACTTGGAGGTGGAGGTCAAGCTAGTAGGAGTCAGGCATTATGAATATGAAGCACAGAATTTAATTCCCCAACTGAGAAAAAGACAAGTATCTTTTACTAATTCACTCATTTCATAGGTGTGGAAAATGGAGGCCCAGAGGGAGTAACTTGCCAGTGACTTCATAGTTCATTTATGAGAGAGCTGAGAACCCCAGATTCAGATCAGGGACCCTTCCTTCTTTTACATTAATTGGTAGTTTAAGCTGGTAAGAATTATTTTCTGAATGAACAACAGGGAGCTCCATAAACTCAAAGATGAAAGAAGAGAAAGAGAATGCAAATTGTTTTTAAAACATTTCAGCATTCTGTGAAACCACATGGTTTCAGTGAAGAGCAGTTCAGTATTAGGGGAAATTCTGAATAATATTCAAATCCTTAGCATAGCTGTGACCAGGAGGATGTGGTTTTTAATGTCTGTTATGAAAATCACACTTCAGATGAAGCTTATTTTATTTTTAATTAACGTTTTTATTTTTGAAATAATTTTAGACTTACAGAAAAGTTACAAAAATAATAAGTCTATGTATACCCTTCACCCAGCACCCCCTAATGTTAACTTACACAACCACATAGTTCAATGATCAAAATTCGTAAATTGACATTAATACAATTCTATCAATTAAATTACTGCTGAGGGCCCAGGTTCGATCCCTGGTCAGGGAATTAAGATCCCACAAGCCACGTGCTGTGGCCAAAAAAACCCCACCAAAATGAAACAAAAAACATAGAAACCAAGATGTGCGCACAAAGGGGAAGCTTGTTATTTGATGATTATAAAGCTTATGTATCAGAAAATTTACTAATATAGGATCACACAGCATCTCCAGTAATAATTCTGAAGCAGAGCAGCCAATTATATATAGGTTAACTTTAAACATGGTTTAAAATGCTCCGTTTGCAGCAAGATGTGCGGTAGGCATGAATGCCATTTATATCAAAGCTGAGAAAGTGCTTTTCCTTCCTAAGATGTTCCTTTATTCTTTAGCAGAAATTTTAATTTTCTTTTTTACCAGTCTCTACCCTTCTATTTATAATGTCAAGCTAATTACATCTTATCTTAAATAATAGAATAGATAAAATGTTCAATCTCATTAATAATCAAAGATATGCAAAGTTAGCAATGAGACTGCAGCCATCTTATGAAAATATTAACAAATATTGAAAAGCTTAGTAAGATCCTATATTGTTAAGAGTGTTAGAAAGCAGGTTCTCTAGGGCACCTTTTTGAGAGCTATTGGTAGTATTAATTGAAACATTAACTGTGTGCATTTGTCTTAGCAATTTCACTTCTAGAAATGGATCTATCAGAGATGTAGGTACAAGTATAAAAAGGTGTGTGTGTGCATATTTGTGTGTGAGACTTCATTGCTGGTAACTATGAAAAACTAGAGACAACTTAAATGTCCATCAGGGATGGCTGGTTAGATGCTCGACATTGCTAATTATTAGAGAAATGCAAACCCAAACTACAGTGAGGTATCACCTCACCCTGGTCAGCATGGCCATCATCAAAATGTCTACAAATAAATGCTGGAGAGGGTGTAGAGAAAAGGGAACCCTCCTACACTGTTGGTGGGAATGTAAATTGGTACAACCACTATGGAGAACAGTATGGAGGTTCCTTAGAAGAGTAAAAACAGAACTACCATATGATCCAGCAACCCCACTCCTGGGCATATATCCAGAGAAAACCATAATTCAAAAAGATAAATGCACCCCAATGTTCATTGCAGCTCTATTTACAATAGCCAAGACATGGAAGCAACCTAAATGTCCATCGACAGATGAATGGATAAAGAAGATGTGGTGTATACACACATATATGTATCAATCAATCAATCAATCAATACACATACACACACACACAATGCAATATTACTCAGCCATAAAAAAGAATGAAATAATGGCTTTTGCAGCAATATGGTTGGACCTAGAGATTATCATATTAAGCTACGTAAGCCAGACAAAGACAAATATCATATGCTATCGCTTACATGTGGAATCTAAAACTATAAAAATGATACAAATAAACTTACATGTACAACAGAAATAAACCCACAGACATAGAAAACAAACTAATGGTTACCAAAGGGGAAAGAGGGGAAAGGATAAATTAGGAGTTAGGGATTAACATATACACACTACTATATATAAAATAGATAACAAATAAGGACCTACTGTATAGCACAGGGAACTCTACTCAATATTTTGTAATAACCTCTTAGGGCAAAGAATCTGAAAAAGGATATATACATATATATATAACTGAATCACTTTGCTGAAACTAACACAACATTGTAAATCAGCTACGCTTCAATTAAAAAAATTTTTTTAAAAAGAGAGGGCTGGTTAAATACTGTGTTGTGCACGTAGGGGAGAGTCACAGAGAAGTGATGTTTAAGTTGTGAACTAAAGGATGAATAGGCATAAGCTCTCTCTCTCTGTGTGTGTGTGTGTGTGTGTGTGTGTGTGTGTGTGGTGCTGGGAGCAAGGAGAAGAAGCTGCAGCACATGGGGTGGCCTTGAGGCAGGAAAGAAAACGGTGTGTTTAAGACGTGGAGACTAAGACAGAGTGATCGGGAGAGCGCCTCAAGAAGGGGCTGGAGAAGGAGGTGGGCATGGATGGTACAGAGGCTTGACAGGCATGTTGGGCTCCGTGTGGTGGATACAGCTTATCCTGAGGTTTTTCACAGCTCAGCCTACAGATCCTCCATTGTGGAGCACAGGCTCAGATCCAAGTTCGCTTTGACCTCAAGTCACTCACTTATTTCGTGCAAACTGCTTCCAGAGGCCTCCTCTGCCCCTCCTTATACACCAGGCTTTCCTCTATCATTGCACCTGCCATACTGAATAGCCATCATCTATTTGTGTGTCAGTCTCCCCATCTTCACTATGAGCTCCTTGAAGTTTAGTTATCCTTGTATCTCCATGTCTAGCACAGATTGACATGCAATAAATAGCTGTTGAATTAATAAAGTAATTCAACTGACCACCCACCACGGGATCTTAACCTGGCGTCTAGGGTCTCACTGGGGGAGGAGGTATATATGTAGATAGAATTCAGGGCTGGGGAGTGTCTGTGAACTTAGGGAAAAAGAAATTACTTCCTTATTTCCATTCGCCTCTAACTGAAAATTAGCATTTCCTTCAATTATGAATGTATAAAACAAAACACAGTAGTAATAGTAGTATTAAGACTCTGTCACCCATAGAAGTCACAGCTATTTTCATATCACATTAGAGTTGTTGCAGATATCTCAAAATATAATTTACACTCATTACCACTTCAAAGTTACAGTAATTATTAGACCTGCCACTAGATCTTGTTATTTAATGTGTCGAAAAATAGTAACTCATTATATCACATTAAAAATATTTTGATAACTGTATTTCAACATAACTGTCTTCCTTCATAGTCCTATATATTTTATTTTATGCATTTAAAAACATTACTCTGAGAGGAAGTCCACAGGTTTCTTTTTTTTTTTTTTGGCCACCCTGAGAGGCTTGCTGGGGATCTTAGTTGCCCAACTGGGGATCGAACCTGGGGCCCCGACAGTGAGAGCACGGAGTCCTAACAACTGGACCTCCAGGGAATTCCCCACAGGTTTCTTCAAGCGTTCACAACCAGGGAATTCCCTGCCAGTCCAGTGGTTAGGACTCTGCTCTCACTGCTGAGGCCCCAAATTCAATCCCTGATTAGGGAACTAAAATCCCGCAAGCTGTGTGGTGAAGCCAAAAAAAAAAAAAAAGAGTTCACAACCAGGTGGTTAAGAGCCCTGCCCCTAGAGTACAGCATATACAAACGTGTATACCACGCTCTCTGTGATGAAGTATTGTAAAGTGAAAGCGTCACCACCCAACTCCCTTCCTGTCAAACAGGTATCACCTTTTCCTCTCCCATCCCCAGCTCAGGCCATTCTGGTCTCTCTCTGCCCCCTCATCTGAACAAGCCACTGTGCTCACATTCCTCAATTCTCATTTCTGTAAGAACAACTATTAAATATGAATACCTAGCCTAACCTCTCTCTGGGCCCTAATCATATATAAACAATTGTCTCTATTTCTTGTTGTGTGTCCAACATTATCTCAAGTTCTCCATCTTTCTCCACGAATAACCTCTATTTTCTAATATTGTATCTCCCCTCTAGTCAGATAACAAAACCCATGAATTCTAGACTTTGAGTTCCACAACGTTAGGTTGTCTGTAGGGTGATTTACTTTAAAATACTTTAGTATTAACAGTGTGATGTAGTATACCTGAAACAAACACAACATTGTAAATCAACTAGACGCCAATAAAATTTTAAAACAAAACAAAACAGTGTGATGTATGTGTGCATAAATTAACTTTAATCCATATCCTAGAGGCTGTTCACATTTGAAGTACACTAATTAGGAACCCACACTCCAGAGCGGATTAGTTAACATTTGAAGTACCCGCATCAGAAATTCATTCTCTAGAGGCAGTTACTCAAGCACTTCAAATCCATTATTGATTTACAAACGAAATGATATGATGTCAGGGATTTGCTTCAAAAGAATCCAGGAGGAGGAGCAAATAGGAAGGGATATGGACGAAACAATGTTGACCACAAATTGGTAATTGTTGAAACTGGGTGATGAGAAATATGAGGGGTTTATTAACATCCTCTGTATTTTGTATACATTTGAAGCTTTCCATAAGAAAAAGTTTTGACATTTGTCGTAATTGCAATCTATGCCAGAGTTTCTGCCTAAAGATAACAGATTGAACTCTTGCCATCTACCTTCCCTCCTGAAACCTCACTAAAATGACAGGAAAGGGATTTATTTTTTTAAGTCATAAGCAGGTAAAGTTGGAAAGAATAGAGAAAAGGTGAAAAGATTTTGGAGGCTGGATAGACAATGGGTGAGTGCTAAGGGATCAGCAGACCAAGAAAATGGGAACAACCAGTTTTACTCTATAGAACTCCCCCGCCCCCGGCAAGATCAGTAATTGATTACACCACATTCCTCTGCAAGTGAAGGCAGAAGGTGGTAGGTATAACAAAATAAGACTGATTGAAAATCTATTAGGAAGCAGCTAGGTACAATGTATGAAATAAATAAGCAACGAGATATATTATACAGCACGGAGAAATATTCCCATTGTTATGTAATAACTTTAAATGGAGCACAATGTATAAAATTGACTCACTATGCTACACACCTGAAACTAATATAATATTGCTAATCAACTATACTTCAATTAAAAAAAAAAAAGCAGCAGCTAGGTGCCTATATCACCTGCCCCTACTCTGGCAAAAGACTGGAGATTTGTTCCACAGAAGGTAAAACAGAAGTTTTGAACTGAAGATAAGATGTACTGGTAAGAGGTATGGAATATTACTCAGCCATAAAAAGAAAGAAATTGAGTTATTTGTAGTGAGGTGGATGGACCTAGAGTCTGTCACTACCAAACGTAAAATAGATAGCTAGTGGGAAGCAGCCACATAGCACAGGGAGATCAGCTCGGTGCTCTGTGACCATCTAGAGGGGTGGGATAGGGAGGGTGGGAGGGAGACGCAAGAGGGAGGGGATATTGGCATATATGTATACGTATAGCTGATTCACTTCGTTATACACCAGAAACTAACACACCATTGTAAAGCAATTATACTCCAATAAAGATGTTAAAAATAAAAAGAGGTACTGTACTTCCAATAGAAGGATTAAATAAAAACCTTCTAAATATCTAACTCCCTTTTTTTTTTAACATCTTTATTGGAGTATAATTGCTTTACAATGGTGTGTTAGTTTCTGCTGTACAACAGAGTGAATCAGCTATACGTATACATACATCCCCATATCTCCTCCCTCCTGCGACTCCCTCCCACCCTCCCTGTCCCACCCCTCTAGGTGGTCACAGAGCACCGAGCTGATCTTCCTGTGCTATGCGGCTGCTTCCTCTCCACTCAAGATACTGACATGCATCGGTGCCATCAATTTCACCTTCTTGAAGAAGTCTTACCTGGGAGCTTTTCACCTGCTCTGGACTGGTTGCCCTCTGCACATAGTGAACAGCTATCACCCTGGGGTCTCTTGTTACGTCTTCTTAAGGATACATCTCCCCTAGGTTGGTTGTATTACTTCTTGTAGGCCAAGTCTTCCTCTTTCTTAGTTAACCTTTCGGTAAGCACATCCTCCAACAGCTCCTGCTATAATATGCTGCATGGCAACCAAACACAAAACCTCAAGTGGGCATCTAACCTTCAGCCTGGGGGCTAGGTTCAGCTGGCCTTCCTTTAACTAGTAATGCTGATTGGTTGTAAGAATCACCTGGGATGCTTATTAAAAACACAGACTCCTGGGACCCACCCCAGACTTTCTGATCAGGGTCTCCAAGGCAGGGACCTGGACACTTGTATAACAAATTCAGTCATCTTGCGAGTATGAGAAACACTGATGTTGGTTCTATAAACCCAGGTCTTCAAAATTGGCCCCAGGCAGGCATATTGGAGCCAGCTGGGGAGGACTGATAAAAATACAAATGCTGCTAATTCAGTCCCAGATTCTGATTTCAGAGACTCTGGGGTGAGTCTTGGGAATCTGAGGTTTTAACAATCCTCCCTCCCCAAGATGATTCTGAAAGACAGCCAGGAGCCAGGGGACCAACGCTTTAGTAGATAGCGTGTCCAGTTATACCTTTCATCATATTCCACTGATTTTGACCTTTACTATGTTCAGGATATTCCCTGCTATTTACAAAACCACTGCAGGAGAGAAAGGTAAATCAGTTATGATCCCTAGCTACAGCAGCTTCAGTCTTGAGTGAGAGACAGGTATACAAACAATTAGCTGTAAGACAGTGCTAATCAGTGATCAGTATATGTGAACCCAGATTAGGTATCCTTCCAATTGCCCCACACATTTATTGAGTGCCTATTTTGTGCTAGGTACTATGTAGGTTGAACACTTGACACTCCTCCAAATCTATACATGAATTTTGGAAACATGGGCTGATTTTTTGGTGGTTTAATTGCAAAGCAATCTGAATCTGATCGTTTCTGGTTCTGATATTGTGTCCTCTGCTTTTGGAAAATCATTTTACCATCTGTCATCTCTCTCTCTTTTACTTGCTGGTGATATATGAAAATCTCAAGACATTTACTTACAATCCTATATAAACTCATTATGGAATGTTACTGCCCCACTCAGAGGATACCTGAAAATGTGTGTCGGAAAGATAGTTTTTGCTTTTTGGTTGTCATCATGACTCTTAGGGGAGGGTGGTGCTACGGGTGTTTGGTGACTGGAGGCCAGGAATGCTAAACATCTTGTAATACACAGGACAGTCCTGCCCCAAACGTCCATATTGTCCCTGTTGAGAAACACTGGAAGTATATTTCTGTCAGTAAGTATTGGGTTGAACTACATGGAACTGCTGTTTACGTAGGTCAAGAATAGTCAGATAGTGACCACGTTATGTGGCTCAACCTACTACTTGTGCAGCTATTCAGAGCAGCCCTAGGGATCTAATCTGATTTGAGCAAAGAAGACCAAGAGGCTGATTTGGTCACAGGAGCAAATATGGAACTGGTGTTCCCAGAGCTGAGGATCTGTCAAGGCCTGATGACCAAAATTGTCCCCAGGACATGCTGGGGGCAAGTATAGGGTGAAAGGTTGACCCTGTCTCTCTGTATTTTAATTTGGAATGTAAACGTCCTTTCATTAATGCCCCTTTGGGTCTTCCAGGTTCCTAACTCTCCCCCAGCCAGTAGCAAGTCCACTGTCTGGTTCCATGTATCATATGCAACACAATCTGTTACGGATTGAATGTCAGTGTCCCCCTAAATTCATACGTTGAAACCCTACACTGCTGGGATGCCATGAGGAGGTAGGGCTTTTGGCAGGTGATTGGGATTAGACAAAGTCATGAGGGTGGAGCCCCCATGAATGGGATTAGTTCTGGTAAAAGAGTCACAAAAGAGCTTGTCCTCTGCTCTCTGCCATGTGAGGAAATAGCAAGAAGTCAGCAGTCTACGACGTGGAAAAGGCACCCTGATCTCCTGAACTGTGAGGATAAATTTCTGTTGTTTATAAGGTACTCAGTCTATGGTATTTCTGTTACAGCAGCCCGAACGGACTAAGACAGCATCTAACAATTTTTAAAAAGCTGGAGTAGGAAGGAAATGTTGATTCTATTGCTTCAAATGAGTAAGAGTTGGAAATTAATTGTGTGCAAGTTTGGAAGGCCTCCAGTATCATAAAGGTCCTGTGATAAAAGTGGATGTACTTTTCTTCAAGACAGCATAATGTCAAGAGATTCCTGGACTTGTCAATAAGACTATTTCTGGTCTGTTCTACTCTATTCTTACATTAGTCTGTCTGTTTATCTATCTATCTATCTATCTATCTATCTATCTATCTATCTATCTATCTATATCTATCCATCCATCCATCCATCAATCATCTATCATCTATTTACCCATCTATTATCTATTCATGTCCACCACATGCAGAGAGATAGATGTCTCTATTTGTATCTACTCACTATAGAGATGTAGTAAGAATAATGTGTGTGTGTGGGTGGGGGGGGGAGTGTGTGTTTAAGGATACAACAAATATTCTTCTTTTGGACTTCAGAGCTGGAAAATTAAATCCACCTTGCAAAGGGATGAGACCGGGAAAGTCTAACTGCTTTCACATTGCTCCTCTTTGCTTACATTGCATTTACTGGACCCTCTCAATTCAACACCATAACCTCTTAGTGAAAAGGTCCACCACTGGCTCACAATAATATCTTTGTCTCTTAGTTTACATTCTTAAGAAGGATAAAAGCTAATGGATCCATTTGTCTCAGTTTGGGCAGAGTCTTAATCTTAATCCACATCATCAGCCCCTGATCACACTATGGATTGGTCCCTTCGGGTTAGGTGCCCTTTCTGGGTCTATTTAGGGATTGTGGAGGATGGGTGGAGTAAGGTTAATTAGCATGCTAGGCTGTCCCTTTGAAATCTGTGGATGGAACAGTTTAACTTAAAAGTCAGGTGTAACAGGAAAATCAGCACCTATATTCAATTCATTGCCCTAACTTCCCCATATCCTATCTGAGAGACTTTGGGCAAGTCACTCAATATTGTTGAATTGTAGTTCCCTCATCTGTAAAATGAGTGTGAGCATATTTGTTCCACAAGTTTGCTGTGAGGAGCAAATGAGATAAAAGGCGAGAGCAGAGTAGCTATGTGGAGACACAGGTTATGCTTCCATCACAGTAATTTTATTGCAGTGGTGCCATTGAGACCTGAGACAGTTTTTGCTAGGCTCACGCGTGAAATTTGGGTGTCACAAGACTTTTCAGTATTAGAAACGACTAAGGAATAATATATTTTAGATCATTTGCCAAAATAGCAATGTACTTCCTACAATTTAACTTCTAGGGCCTTAAAGTAAATTGCTTGTGACTTCCCTGGTGGCCTAGTGGTTAAGAATCCGCCTGCCAATGCAGGGGACACGGGTTCGAGTCCTGGTCCAGGAAGATCCCACATGTCGCAGAGCAACTAAGCCTGTGCGCCACAACTACTGAGCCTGCGCTCTAAAGCCCACGAGCCACAACTACTGAAGCCCACGCGCCACAACTACTGAAGCCCGCCTGCCTAGAGCCCGTGCTCTGCAACAAGAGAAGCCACCGCAATGAGAAGCCCGTGCACCGCAATGAAGAGTAGCCCCCCCTCGCCACAACTAGAGAAAGCCAGTGCGCAGCAATGAAGACCCAACGCAGCCAAAAATAAATAAAATAAATTTATTTTTAAAAGTAAATTGTTTGAAGAAATTGCTTTCCAAAGATTACAGGTGGGTAATTTTTGAAGTATGTCCACATTTAAGTATAGATCAAAGAAACCCATCTAAAAGAATTGTGGACTAAGTGACTCGACAACAGTAGCTTGAGCAAAAGTTCTTTTTAAAAGGGCTATCCAGGGCTTCCCTGGTGGCGCAGTGGTTGAGAGTCCACCCGCCGATGCAGGGGACACGGGTTCGTGTCCCGGTCCGGGAAGATCCCACATGCCGCGGAGCGGCTGGGCCCGTGAGCCACGGCCACTGAGCCTGCGCGTCCGGAGCCTGTGCTCCGCAACGG